>NC_050518.1:29378103-29382324 GCF_002922805.2 Oryzias melastigma
CTACCTGTTGAGGCGGGACGCCCCTCTGACCATCAGCAACTGCCTGAGTGAGCTGGGGGCGTTTGGAGCGTATGTGAGGTAATGTCCCCAAAATCTGAGGGTTTCTCCAGGCTTCAGTACTGAAACAGAAATGAACTCTGTTTCAGAAAGAGAAGTTCCGTTTGATCCAGATTCCTGCCGCATGTCGGTACAAAACCCACATGAAAAATGAAAGACGAAAACCATCCGGCTGACATTTAGAAACATTCTGTAACAAACGAGAAACGTCTCCTTCTCTAAGAGAGAATCACTGAGATGTTTCTGCAGCTTCGTGACTCTAAAGAAGCACAAAGTAGATTTTTCTGTTCCGTTGCAACTAATGTAAAAGTAAAGCAGCATCAGAGAAAGAACGTCCCAACTCTAAAGCAAAAATCCCACGGCACACCAACAACCACAAATGTGAAAAAGAGAAACTCTGTAGTCTGTTGATGAACATTCTCTCCACAATCTAACATGTTTTATTGTAGAACCTGAGGCACAAAAAGTCAAGTTGCTGCTGTTTTTCCTAAAAGTTGTGATAGTTGTCAATAATCATTTTCAACTAATTCAGCTGAAAGTTTACCCAGGTAGTTGTTCTCCCTCCAGTTTATTAAAATGCAGTTTCATGTAACCTCATAAAAAAAGAAAAACATCTAAAAATAAAGAAAAACATTCTTATTTTTTAAAATAATTATTTGTTTGATTATTATTTTTTTGTTTATGGCAAAGCAACTGCAATTGTATAATGATAACATGCTTGATACATTTAACACAAAAAAGACCAAAATTATATTAATGTTTAATCAAGTTTTTATTTAGTTTAAATAAAAAAATATAACTAATAATTAATTTAATACATTCTTTTTAATTTAGCTCAAATGCCTTTTGGCCACTTAACCATCATCTTATTTCTCATGACTTTTATTTAAGCTTAACATTTTTCAAAAATGCTTAAAGTCTGACTTTGTCCCCGTCACTTTAACCTGATGCATTGTGGTAGATGTAGTGCTAACATTGGTGCTGTAGTTTGATCTTTTTCTGCACTTTTTACACAGTATGACAACAGCAACCCAGCTAAACTGGATCTTCAGCTGCTATTTGTGTTGGAACTGAGAAGCTTTGAGCCGTGTCGCCGCCACGCAGGCTGAAAAACACTGCTTTAAAGCATGGGGGTGGTAGTATCATAGACTCTTGTTACCTTAGAATCTGGAAGAGTTGCTGTGATGAATGAATGTTATCCACTGGATGAGAACGTGTCTTATCTGTGGGGCCTCAGGCTGAGCTTCAGGATCTTCAACAGAACTAGAAAACCAAAAAAGCTTGACCTCATCGAGCCGCTTTTCTGCTGGAAGAAAAGACTGGGAGAACAGTGTTCCTAAACACTACTGGGAATGTGTTTTTAAATGAAAAAATTGTCATGGGGACTTTAAGATGAAGAGTGAGGACCTCAGGGTGACCTCAGTCCTGGCCTGTTTTCGTCTGAGGTCCATAAGAGCGGTTCATGTTTGAGTGTGAATCCCTTACACCTCAATAAAATCAAAAGCTTTAAAATCTAGATTATATTTAAATTATTAACATTTAAACCTGAGTTTGACCTTCCCTGTTCCCTCGCTGTCGTTGCAGACACGGCGCAGACATGGTCATGAACGAGTGTGTGGGTCACCTGCTGAGAACCAAGAGCTCGGAGCACTCCGACGGGGGCGTGGCAGCGGGCGTGGCCGTCCTGGACAATCCTCTGCTGGTCTGAAGGCGACGGACGTCTCTGCTGCCTGAATGTGGGTCGGATCGACCACTGGGAGAGATCAGGAATGTTCCTCATCACTGGGATGTCTGGATCAGTAATAATGATGTGATGCAGCACTTTAAGTTAAATCAGTAGAAGCTGCATTTAGAGGCTGTGAGGGAGAAATCTTAAGAAGTTTGTTTGGTTTAAAGTTATCTTAAAATTCACATTTACAATCAGCACATTTTGATTTTTTTTTTCAATCTGTTTTTCAGAGCTTTCATTTTGGCTTTAGCAACAATGGCGCCATCTTGTGCCTCTGGTGTGACACTACATGCTCTAAGCTGTGAGCGTGTCTTCATGCTGACGAGCTGCTGTTCTGTTTGTTCGGTTCTGTTCTGTTCGGTTCTGTTCTGTTCTGTTCGGTTCTTACTGGACCTGCTTAAGCTGGGTCGGTGTTGAAGCTTAGAATCTACATCCTTTAAACCAGAAGAAGAGTCCGGGTCAGAACCCTCACAGACGACCTTCCACCTGCTTCTCCTGTTGCTTGTTCTGACCCGTGTTCTCAGATCCAACTGCAGGTTCTGAGCTGCACAATGTGTGACTGAAAGTTCAGATAAACAGTGAAACCTTTAGTTTGATGTCTTCAGTTGGTATTTTGTAGCTGTAATATCAACACTTCTATTTATTATAAATGTTTCCACTGATGCATCACAGGAACTAGAAGAAGATGCTGAATCTTTGAAGGATGATGGGAGTTTTTCTGCTGCTGAGGTTTAGCTTTGCTCCTTCTTTCTGATCTCTTCAGACTTCTGTGGTCCACAGACTCCGGTTCTGCATTCCTGACTGGACTTCAGTTTCCTGAGAATTACAAACTTGAACATTTTAGACGGTTTTGTTTTGTCTTGTGAAGAAATTCTCCCAGATTGTATTTTATTTTTTTAAAGAGGAGAAAACAATCATTTCAATCATTCTTTCAGTCCCGAATATTATATATTTTATCAAGGGCAAATTTAAGAAAATCAGAAAACTAGTGAAACATTTAAGAGTAATCAGGTTAAAAATGACTTTTTATACATAAAAGAACATTTATTGTTTTGAATGAAAATCATTTTTTTATAATCTAAAAAGCACAAAATAAAATGATCTTCTCAAATTCAGTATTTGTTTGTAACAAAATGTAGTATTTGCTATTTTTTGTTAAAAAACAGCTTCTAATTGTTAAAAATAAAGGTTGTGTCTGGTTTCTCTTTGGTTTAAATGAAAAAAACTTAAAATTTAAAGGACAATTTTGGTGAAAACATCCAGAAGTTGAGCTGAAATGTTTGTGTGGACCAAAAATAAAGACATTTCTCTAAAGCCGCTCCATCTCTGATCATTTAAAACTCATAGTCTGCCCTGAGACTGTTAAGTACAAATCATTTCAGTCACCTGTTTTAAAAAAAATGTGTACAGAAGCCAAAAACAGCCTACCCTACTTTTTTTTGGACTGTTTTCTTTACTTAATGAGATCCACAATCTCGTTATCACAAGAAAACAAAGTTTGTTTTTTTCGTGATAAAGAGATAATGAAGAATTTACTGTAACGTCCATCTCTACCTTTCCTGCACTGAGATGCTGAGACTTTACCTGTTTAAGTCTCTTTATAAAACAGCAGAACAAAACTCCACAAAAGTTGTTTTTTAGTCTATTTTTTTTATTTATTAGTGGATGTACACTCCTTAAACGCCTTAACGCCCCCTCCCTTTATTTTTCTAAATCCCCCTCCGACTTCAGACAGGTAAAGTCTCTGCGTCTCAGTACGGTAAAGACAGAGGTAAATTCAGTAAATTCTTTATTATCTTGTTGAAAACTGTTTTCGTTTCTGTGACGCTTGATAAAAAACAGAAGTTTGATGCACATTTATTTGATCTGACTGAAGTTCCACAGCATGGATGAGAGGTTTTCACTTGTTTTCTGTGGTGTGGAAATTATAAAGATTTATATATTTGCATTAAGAGCATAAAGTCAACATGCAAAGAAATTAGTCATCTTAAGATAGTGTTGAATTTGCTCAGTCAATTTTTGTGTTTTGAGACTTTCTGGGACAAAACCAATGAGTTTAACTTCACTATTAAATAAATGTGGTTCATCCATAGACTGTAAAAATATTTTTTTATACAGTTATTTTATATACAGTCAGTGGTTTAAACCTGACTGGGGACTTGGTTGGTTGGTTGCGTAATGGATCAAGTGTATCCCGGGATCCATGTGGAGTACTTCCTGGCCTAGCGGTTAAACTCCCGGTTCAGTAAGCAAGAGGTTGCTGGTTCGAATCTGACTGGGAGCTTATTTGTTTCTTCCTTTTTTTTAATCCCAAAACTGTTCAATTCGGGTAAATATTTTTTTTTTTAAATAGACAGGGGCAATAAAGGACAAATTAGCAATGTGGGCGGTGTTTGTTTTGATTTTGGTTATTTTAAAAGGTAATCAAATTGTGC
>NC_050518.1:29382481-29382803 GCF_002922805.2 Oryzias melastigma
TTTTTTTAAAAATAGACAGGGGCAATAAAGGACAAATTAGCAATGTGGTAATTAAATAGTGCAGTTGGAGGCTTAATCTATGGACACACGTAGTTGTGATGTAGTTTCTCCACAAAACTTGCCTGAAGAGAACCTCAATTTTTGTGGTTTATTTCTATGGAAGTTTTTTAGTTCCATCAGACTCTGATTTTTTTTAATCCCTGAATTTTTATTCAGATTTATTTAACTTCTGAATTTTTTATTCTGATTTTTTTAAACCTCTGATTTTTTTTCTGTTTTTTTTTTATCCATGAATTTCTATTCGGATTTTTTTTTTATTTCT
>NC_050518.1:29385451-29394351 GCF_002922805.2 Oryzias melastigma
GCTCAAAGTTTAAACAAATGGAAATCTTAGTACAAGTTTGCACATCTTAATAAATCCTCATAAAGCTTATTTTATGTTAAATCTAAATCTTTGTTTCCAACATATTGACAATGAAAGCCCGTCTAACTTAACATGTGTTAAACTTTAAAATAATCCTCAAAACTGAACCAAAAAAGCTGTCACGTTTTTATTTTTAAACTTGATTTAGGTTTGTTTTTGGCTATCACGGATTTAGACCCATCTGTGAACAATATTTAAGAGAATTTTTTTTTCTGTGCATGTAGTAAATGTTTCAGATCTTTGAGTTCATCTCATCACAAAAGTGTTGGGACCATGTTTTTTTTTCTTTTTAAGAAAATTAGCATTACAGAAGAGAAGTTATCGCTAATTAAAGGTCAAAATTTATCTAATTATCTTCTGTTTTTATTCAAGAATATCATTAAAATCCAAAAACACCAAATTTAGTGTTTGTAAACCAACAAGTTTTTAAAACATCTGGATTTGAAGGCCAGTTGTGAAAGTTAAATCAACTATTTGTGTCCGTAAATGTTAAGATGTAACGAAATGACATGTTTAGTGAACATATGAGTCACCAGACACTAGAGGAAACTTGATGTTCAGCATGCAGTTACACAATGTAGGCACCAGGTGGCAGCAAATGTCAAGGTATTTACTGAGAGAAGCAATCAGCAGGAAATGTGCAGACTTGAAACTGCAGTTTGGTTTCTGTGCATGCAAAAAAACAGAAAAATGTTTTTAGAGACATTTTAAACTCTATCTGGACTATCTTCACTTGACATTTGCAGACATTTAATCTCTAAACTACTAATATATTTATTCCATTAATATATTTACAGATCACAACAGGGCACATAAAATCATGAAAAAAAAACTTCCAGAAGTCTCTAAAAGTCTTAAAACACCAATATTCTTTATATGTAATTATCTTCATTTCTTTTATTAATTAAGGGGGGGGGGGGGTGACTTTAAAAACTACTTGTAACAGAACTGCACATCATAGAGAATATTTTCTTTCTGAAACCTCAAGACTTGATCGACGACACGCCACATTTTTATTATTTAAAGTGAAAATTTAGCTAATTTGGGTATTTTATAAGTTATAAATTCATTTTACAGCACCACCATCTACTGGTCAAAGCTTGTAACTGCAAGATTACACAATTTTTCTAAATCATTGTCCTTCAAAAGTGATGTTTGTGTTTTAATTCTTTAGGATGTAAATTCTCAAGGTGAATCCGTAAGATTTACTTCTCCATCAACGATCGTCTTAAAATCTTAAACTGTATTTAAAGTAGGAAAGTGTCCTGTTTTGCTGTTTTTGTCTGCTCTCCAGCTCCGACTGGCCTGCAGCGTCCATGTTTGTCAGCTGTTTTTGTTTAGGGGTTAGGAGGCGGACTTTACGGGGTCAGGGTCACCCGGCAGAAACGAAGGGTCACTGTGGGCGAGGAGGACCAGCGCCACTCGGCGCCCCACAGGAAGTGCTGCAGCTTTCACCGTTCCAGTAAGATGTGATAAACATGTTACACAAGCCCCTACCAGCCGCTGGCTTCTCTGTCCGGAGTGTGCGTTCCAGTGGTGCACGGAGTGACAGGATGTGGGTCACGGCGGGGCGAAAGTGGGTCAGAGTCACCCTGCTCCTCTCTGCCTCACCACTCGACTGACACCAGATTTCTATCTACTCCCAAAACCTGCAGGCTGGGTGCCAGAGCCCCCGCATCCACGCTCGCCACCCACTCCCTCGTTCCTGCCACCTCTGCTGCATCCTCTCAGAAGAATAGCTGGAAGTGAAAATGCAGAAGCACCAGCCTGCAGCTCCCCGTGTGCCTTTGAGCACGGCTCTCCTGTTGGTGATTTACCTTTATGCTGGGAGGAAAAGCCTGCATTCCAAATAAATCCCTGAACTAAAATTAGCCTTTGCGGGAACAAACATCATGACTTCAAATTATTCTTAGTCTGGGAGTGAAATCCTCTCTGAAAATAAACCAGAGCGGAAATTGGTATTTGAGGAAGTTACTTTGTTTATCAGAAAATAGGTTGACTGGTTTTTCCAGACTGAAATATGTCAATTTTGTTTGATAGTATCCAAAAGTGATGGGTCAGATTTTATTTTTCTGAATGTGTTATAGATGACCACAAAAAATCTGTACTTTGCACTTTTATTTTCCCCAAACAAAATAGTTTTTGTTAATTAGCTACATCTTAATAAAGTAAAATGAGCTGGAAGTTTATTTGTGGCATAAGTGATAGAAATATTTTTAACTTTTATTTCCTGAAAACCTCTCATAGATGCAGAGTAAACTGCAGCTGCAGGCCAGGCTTCTTCTCCCTTTCAGCTCCAAGGTTGACCTCTTCATTTATGACATCACCAAACCCCTTTGCTCATTTCTATAGACAAACAGGAGGCGACTTTAGTTTATGTTTGATTCTAAAATGGGTTTAAATGATGAAAAAAGATAAATAAATAATAAAAAATAAAATGGGTTTAAAGAAGAGATAAACAAGTCAATAGTCGGTGGAAACGTCCAGTTCCTGGCACTCAGAAGACCACGCCCCTTTTTGAGGTTGGTTAAAATGTAATTTAAATGTTGCGATGTTCATAGTTTTTCATCTTGTGTCCAGTTGGATGCCACAAAGTTATCAAAGAGGCTGTAGGTGTTTTTACTTCTGCTATACAAGAGTTGGGCTGAGTAGCCATCTAGTGGTTGTTTATGGAACTGCATCTCTCCCCATTTACTTTGTTTTTTGACTTTGTCTAAATTTGAAAGTTGGAGTTGCTCCAACCATTGTCTGTGTATGAGAACTGGACTGAGTGACTCCTCCCCCTTTTGGTGCCACAGACTTCTACTGAGAAGGAAACAGCTATTATTCAGTCATTCTATGTGTCAGAATAACGTTCTTGATCTGATACATTTTTCATGATACTTTTTTCTGTAGTTCAAGTCATTTGAATTCTAGAGCAGAGGTCTGCAACCTTCAATGCTAAAAAAGCCACTCAAGTCGATTTCTCATTGACGACGTCCCATCTGGAGCCACGTTTCCTTCACCCTTAAAAAAATTAGAAATATATATTCTTTATTTTTGTTACTGTTACTATTATGATAAATATAGATGAAAAATTTGTTGGCTTAAAAAAAAAAAACAACTAAGAAATATAATAGAATAATACACAAAATATGAAATAACTTTTAATAGAGGTTCACTTCCTTTCAAAATAAAAGACACTGTGTATCCCATGAGATCATCACAATGCAGCAAGAAATGAAAGCAGTCATGTAAGAGAAATAGTATGCAGTCTATTTTACAGTTTGTGATCCATCACTGCCAGAAATATGTAAACAAAACAAAACCAAAATTAAATTAGATCTAATTAAGTGAAACTTATTGTTTTTGTTATTCACAAATATTAATTATAAATAAATTATTTACTTTGACTTTAGTGAACTGTTAACTGAATGGTGAATTGCTGGAGCATTATGGGTACTGTAGTCAGGAGATTCACAGAGTGATATGTACGGTCCTTCAACTGTTTGTGAAGGCTGTTTTTAACTCTACAAATACGTTTTAAAATTAAAACTTTTTATGTTTTTACCAGAGAGTCACAATAGAAGGACACAAGACCCACATGAGGCTCCTGAGCTGCAGGTTCTCTGTTTTAGGCTGGCCAATCAGATGCCTCAACAAAAGAAGATGGAGCCTGCTGGCCCCACGTCTAATGCTCAAAACGTTTGGTTGACAGATTCTGTGTAACACGCTTTAAGGGGTGGGGGTGTGGCCTTCCAACAAGCTCACTCCTGATTGGTCGCCATAGAAACAATCACTCAGACTGGCTCAGACCAATCACTGCTTACTAGGGGTGTGGGGAAAAATCTATTCTGTAATATATCGCAGTATGTCATTTGGCAATGATTGAATCGATTTAAAAAGTCAACAAGACAATATTTAATTATTTGTGAGCGTCCTTCAGCGTATTTCTTTTGTTTTCCCCCAACAAAATATTACGATATGTATTGAATCATGAGACCTGCATCAGGATCTGTATCGCACATCCCTACTGCTTACTGACAACATCTGGCTCCGAAAAGATGGCGTCCATATTGTGAAAAAATGGCGACTGAATTGATCTCATTAATTTGGTTGGAGCCGGATGTGAACCATTTTCTATGGGTGACATCACACTCGCTTGCTCCAGTTCTCATATACAGTCAATGCTTCAACTAAAGCCTGGCACCAATTCCAGTTTTCTTTTTTGTGATATAAATTATTGCAGCCTAGACTTAGTTTTTTGCATGATCCCGCCCTCTAATACCTGTCTGCAGATGTCAGTATTTCAACATTTAAACTTTGACTTCAAACCTGAAGACATAAATTCTGTAAATACATTTTAAGGCTAAATGTATTTAAATGTTTGTTTTTTGGTGTCTTCTAGGTTATTAGTGTTAGTGATGTAGACACACATGGCATTCCTTTAAATGACTTAAAAAACATTTCATCTTAAATGCTAGTAAAACCTAAAATATTTGCGAGTTGAAGTTTATGGGCAGTCTGAGTCCCAACAGAGGAAAACTCGGTGGACCTGTAAAACTTCAGGGTTCATTCTTCGTGCTGCTTTTTGTTGTAAAAATCTTTTCATCTTGTTTATCTGAAACAGCAAGGTTGTAGCGTAGTGCACACAAACACGTGACTTCCATTCAAACTGCTCAGTTACGGTCTATTTAGGAGAAAAAAACCTTGACGATACTCGGAAAGTGAAGCTGTTCATCTCCTCAGTTCCCGCTCTCCCCTGATGTCAGATCCTGGAGCTTTAAGGGGGTTCTGTTGCAAAAGAAATCGTATTTCTCCATCTTGCCCCGTTTGAACTGATTAGACCTGGGTCGAGGAGAAATGCTTTTCTTTTCTATCTGTCTCGGTATCACGGTTCAGGCGGTCTGCTTACATTCCCTCCCAACCGCCTGATAGTGGCGTCTGCGTTTTCTGTGTTTTTTGATGTCTGTATCGTTGCAGGGCACGCTGTGTTGGTCTGCCAGTGATTATTAGCTGCTGTTCCATCAGCGCTGTGTAATGTTAATATCCTGCTTGCTGCTGTGAAGGATGCCAGTAACAGTCAGAGCAGTGACAGACTGTTTCAACACCTAGAAACTCCCGTGACTCCCATCCACATTCCAGCTTCAGCACACGCACAAATACAAACTCTGTTCACCTGAGCCGCCTTCCAGGAAGCTAAAATGTTCACTTACACACAAAGGACCTGCAGCAGGAGTCAAGGTCACTTCCTGTTTTGAACCTGGTGGAGCTGTCCTGGCTGTGGAGCTCATAATCCCTCGTTTCCTCCTCTAATAATAACTGATTAACAAAAGTTCAGGGACGAGGGTCGGAGGAGGTAACTGATGGTCAGGAGTTCTTCAGGCTGGAGCTGAACAGCCTGAACCTTCAGGAAATTTGACGAGGTTTTACTCATAGCTGCAAAATAGCTTGAGTCGTAGTCCCAACCGCCCTTATGGGTGGATTTGGGCTGTCTGTGGGCAACAATGGACAAACATGTACAAGACATGCAGGTGACTCAAAAAATGTCAAGGTTGTAGACTATTTTTATCTGTGCTTATGCAACCTACACATCCTGTCTCCCATCTTGTCATATATTGACATGTGGTTCAGGCCCCTCCGTGTCACTTTTTTGACACTTTGGGTGTCCCCAACTTGTGATTTTTTTGACATGCTGGGCGGTCCCGTCAAAACATGTCAAATGCATGTATAGTGTCATAAATTATGTTTCATTTTTGTACAAAAAAACGTGGTGCAGTGGAGGCCGGTGTTGTTTGCGGTGTTAATGTACATTACAGCGTGGGCCCGTCATCTTAAAAAAGAGAGAAAAAAAAAGGTTTATTTTGAAAGTGCAAAGGAAGTTTTTATTTTGAAACCCAGACCCGTTTTCCTTTTCCTCTGGCTTTTTTACCAACACTTTGACATGTAAATGGACTCAAAATAGAACTGTGTGAAGCTTGTGCTGTGGAGAAGAGACGGATGTCAGACGCAGACATGACGAGGTGATGTTAACATCCCGATTTATAAATGAACATTCTGTTTATTTGAGTCAACGCAACAAAGACGCACCGCAGACAGATCGCAGACGGACCAGTGAAAATCAGTCTATAGCCTTACAAATGCTTCACGACACACTTCGTGACAATGTTATGTTCCATTAGGGTGTTCGTACAAGCCTCAAGGGACCTGCAAGTCACACCTGCGCTCCCCTGAAGATGTGGCCACTCCTCTCTACGACTTTAGTACAACCCAGAAACTCGCAGCATCCATATGGGGCTTAAAGATTAATGCAAACAGATGCAATGTAAAGTGTCATGGAAGCATTTGTTTTATTGTTGTTTTATTCCTTTATCCCTTAGTAACTAGTGTCTATACAGTAGTTAGCGCACGTGTTTGTGGCTCAGGGTCACATGGACGTGTTCATCATAAGACATTTTCAACTGTATTCAGAAAATGTTTTTGAAGGGATCTTTTTTAAATGTGACGTCTTTGTTTGTGTGAGTTGGCATTTCTGCTTTTTTTTTAACAGTTTAAGGAAAATCCTGGAGGTGAGTAAAGATTCTGGCAGTTGTATCTAGGTTACAGTAGATTTACTTCACAACATTAATACTCAAGAAGTATATACACAACTGTTCAAAAGTTTGGGGTCATCCAGACAATTTAGTGTTTTCAATGTAAAGCCGCACTTTTATTTACCAAATGAGTTGCAAAATGAACTGAAAAAATAGTAAAAAAAAAATTGAAAATAATGATATTTATTTGAAATTATATTTTTTTCCTTGAAAGTATCCTCTATTTGCACGATTCCAGCATTGTAGACCTTTGACATTCTAGCTGATAGTTTGTTGAAGCCCCTCCCACAAGTTGGATTGGCTGGACGAACACTTCTTGCATACCATACAGTCAAGCTGCTCTTCACCAAATAGTTCTGGCATCATTTGGAGATCTTGCTCAGTTGTGCGGCGGAGCTTCCCACTTCTTTCTCTACTCTGGTTAGGGCCTGTTTGTGCTGTTCTCTAAAGACAGTAGTACACACCATTGAAAGAAATCTTCAGTTTTGGGTTATTTCTCACATGAAATAGCCTTCATTTCTAAGAACAACAATAGATCACGTGAAAATCACATTAAAACTCTTTTTCTGAGCATTTAATAGAGCCCATAAATGCGATGCTCCAGATACTCAAAGGAAGGTCCGTTTTATTACTTCTATAACCATCCAAACGGTTTTCAGCTGTGCTAACATGATTGCACAAGGTTTTTCTAATCATCTGTTAGCCTTCTGACACAATGAGCAAACACATTGGACTATTAAAACACTGGAGTGATAGTTGCTGGAAATGAGCCTGTTGTCACCTATGTAGATAAAGCACCAAAAAACAGACATTTGCAGCTAAAATTGTCATTTTTCAATCATTTACCAAATAATAATGTACAGAGTGTATTTCTGATTAGTTTAAACTTGTCATTGAAAACAAATTATGTTTTTCTTTCGAAAAAATACCTTTTTAAGTGACCCCAAACTTATGAAAGGTAGTGTATACAAATGAAGTAAAATATTAACTGTAGACAAAGTTACTCAAGAACTGAGCAATAGTTTGAGCAGAAAATAATCTAAAACTTAAGCAATTCAACAAACAAAGTGATGAAGTAATTCTGGTAAACCCTGATCCTGAAATGAAATAATGGATAACCTGAGCATTGGTCTGTTTGCAGTCTTATTTGCAACAAAAAAGCGTTCATTGACGTGGAGATTAAATCAATAATGACTGATATTGTTTGATCTGTCAACATTTTCAAACACATTTCGCAACTCCCAACTTTTGTTTCCCTTTGGTGGAGATGAAGCAGCAAGTCTCTCCACACTTGAAGTTAACAAGAAGTTTTTCTCAACCTCACACTTACAAAACAAACCGCTAATTTATCGACATTTCGAGTCCTTCCTGCAGACGCTCGTCTGGTTGTTTGGTCAAAGTTGAAACACGTATCAGGACAGCAGAAATGTTTTTGCCGTTATTTACATTTATGTGCAGTTATCTAGAGAGTATATGCTGACTTTATCATGTTTGTCTAAAATAGATAGAAGCAGCTTTGCAAACAAAAGCAGAAGTTACTGTTGCTGATTATAAATAACAGCTTATCGTAGCTGAAAGATTTTTATTCAAAACAAGTAAAATGTAAAGTTGCGTAAAACTATTATGAGGAGTAGATTTTAAATTAAGGTTACTTTAGTAAAACTAACTCTGTAAGTTTAAAATAACATGAATTAGCTGAGAGGAGAACTAAACGGTAAGCAGACTTAATCCCTTATCTGTCTTTACAGTGGTTCCTTGTTTATCGGAAAAAGTTATGTTTTAAAAATAACCTGCAACAGGTGAAATCTGTAAAGCTTTCATCTTTTTTATTTGCAATTATTATAGATGTCATAAGACTCTATAACTCCTAATTACACACTCTCTGCACTTCATTTGTGAACTGGACACATTCTGTACCAGAGACCTGGCAGGGAGGAGATTGACTGACAATGACTACAGCCAATCAGGATGCAGAATGCAGTGCACTGTTGAAAAAAAACATTTTAAAGGGTCTATACCATGAAAAATCCACTTTTTGAGCTTTTCGGTGTATTACAATGTCAATTCCTCATAAAAAATAACCCAAAAGCGGTATTTTGATCTATTCATTCATCTCTGAGCATTCCTCTAAGCAACCAGCCCCTTCCAATCCATGAGGACAAGCAGGCCCTCACAGTCATACATATGAACCTAGGGGAACAGCCCCTTCCAAGAAGTCTGCCCTGCCAGCAGGACTCAGAGCTTGTGCAAATAATAGTTCTTTGGTGT
>NC_050518.1:29394523-29395313 GCF_002922805.2 Oryzias melastigma
CTATGCGCTTCATTTGTGAACTGGACACATTCTTTACCAGAGACCTGGCAGGGAGGAGATTGATTGACAATGACTACAGCCAATCAGGATGCAGAATGCAGTGCACTGTTGAAAAAAAACATTTTAAAGGGTCTATGCCATGAAAAATCCACTTTTTGAGCTTTTCGGTGTATTACAATGTCAATTCCTCATAAAAAATAACCCAAAAGCGGTATTTTGATCGATTCATTCATCTCTGAGCATTCCTCTAAGCAACCAGCCCCTTCCAATCCATGAGGACAAGCAGGCCCCCACAGTCGTATGAACGTGGGGGAACAGCCCCTTCCAGGAAGTCTGCCCCGCCAGCAGGACTCAGAGCTTGTGCAAATAACTCATATTTCATAATAAATAGTTCTTTGGTGTTCCAAAGGTTCCCAAATACATGAAGCCAAGTTTTGGGCCGAATCCAAATTCTTCCCCTACCCCTCCAATTGTAGGGGCATTTGAAGGGAAAGAGGTGTCAGAAATAGTTAAGATAGAGCGAAGGGGTTTTGAGTTCTGTATCCCTCTGCGAGTAGGGCAAGACACATTGTGCGGAGGAGAAGCACTTTTCATCACGTGAGTTTAAGTTTATGTTTTAGCATGATCTCTTTAAAGTTATAAAACAAATGTTTTTATATATTTCCGAGCGCTAGCAGCTCTGCGCTAACGTAGCTGACCGGGAACTGTTGATGATGTCATTGAGTGGGAGTAACTTCCAAATTTGAAGACACTATTTTTTCCATAACTCTCTGTTTGGAGGGCTAAACGT
>NC_050518.1:29395322-29406059 GCF_002922805.2 Oryzias melastigma
GAAGTGGGGGGGGGGGGGTTATTCTGCCATAGTTCACTCTGAAAGGCTGACAATGACATTATATTGGCCCTTACAAGAAAGATTCTGCAGAACAGCAAGGCTACAAAAGGTGAACCAAATTATACTGAGGAACCTCTGTACTTTGTTTGCTAGAACAAACAGCAACAGCTTGTTTACAAGTTGCTATTGCTGGATTTGGCCACCAGAAGTGTACATTTTTGTTGACTTTAGATATGTAAAGATTCAATGACTCACCCACGATTCGGTTCAAACCTCAACTTTTGGGTCACGTCTTTTTGTTTTGGTTCAATATTGGATTTGTGTTACAAAACAACAAAAAATTCAGATTTCTTTTTTACAATTTTTTTATAAGCAAGAAAAATAAAAAAAGAAGAACCTTCCAGTTGGCTTATACTAAGTCTGGTGTTATTTAATACAAAACAATTTTATAATATAGTATATTTATATACATATGTTTATATGCATATACAAACGTATACTACAAACCCCCCCATTAAGATTTGGATTGACCGTTTGGACTTTTGGGTCAGGAATCCGCTGCTTGTTCTGCTGCGACTTGTTCGCTGCATCCTCCATACTCTCCACCTTCAATGGATAACGGGACGATATCAAGATGAAGCGGCGGCTGCTGAAGCACAACCACGGGTAAAACGGGCCGTGCTCATTAAAAACCGGGCCCGGTTTGGTTCCTCGGCTCAGCGGGAGGCCTTCAGCTTCAACACAAACCCGGCGAGTCGTTTCCTCGCTGAGTGATCAAAGTCAAATGAGATGAAGAAACGTGTCTGGAGGTGATGTTGAACTTGGCTGTTGGGCTTCAAAAGATCTGCCAGTTCTTCTTTGTTGCTTTGGCTTTGATGTTTGATGCTGAAATAAAACTCAAAGACTTTGTGTCTGAGACAAAAGTTTGACAGAACGTTCCGGATGGAAAGGAAGAACAATAAACAAAAACATCAGCTGCTTTCTTTTTTATGAATAGAGAAGTTAAAATTTAATGACACCCTTCAGTTCTCTACAATATAAACAACAAAGTCTATTTACTACGACCTGAGTTGTTTTACTTGGAACGCAGTGAGTCTAAAATGTGTTTGAACTAGCTGGTGGTTTCACAACATGTTGGGGGGGCCTGGGCGGGCCTTGGTGTTTGCAGCGGCTGATTTGTCAGTTGCTGAATGAAGCGCCTGCAGGCCGCCTCCGAGCGTTGCCACATCACTGTTCTTTATTGGGTTTTCAAGAATGAGGAAATGCATGAGGCAGCATCTTTACGGGAAATCGGGGAGGGGGGGTGTGGGAAGGCACGTGGGCGGGGAAGTTATGACAAATATTAGCTAAGGCACGCAGGAAGAGCAGGATGGGGCGAAAGTGAAGAGCAAAAAGGTGGAAACGTTTAGTTGCGTTGTGGGCCGGTTCATCGCGTTTCCCATCGCTGCGGTTTGAAATCCTTCCTCCTCTCACCTCCTGTTGTTCCTACTTGCAAGCTTTTATTGTGAAAGGTTTGTCATTTGGCAAAAGAATGGATTGTTCAGAGAGGAAATTACTGTAGCTTGAAGCAATGAAACATTGTGTTCTCTTTCCCAATTTATCAAAATAAATATGTTCCAGCTTTGAGGCTGCATGTGCCAGAACAGCACAGTCATGGTTTAGTGTTCGCTCTGAAATATCGATCTGTGCTTTCTGCGGTTGCATAAAGCCTGAGGAGCTTCTTCATCTGCCTTCTCCTTTCAGATGCATTTTAGGGCCAAACGGGTTTTGCTGTGTTTGCTTTCTCACGTGCTGACAGAGCAGGCTGACCTTTCAGCCTGCAGGACGTGGCAGCTCCGCATGTGAGTCAGGCCCAGAGGAATGCAGCACTCCCACAGTTTCTCCTGGAGACCCTGCAAAGGTTCTCATGGAGCGACGGACGGATACCAGAAGCTCTGAGGAGAACAGTCCTCTTCAGTAAAAAAAAATAATAAAAAATATATTACTGTTTTAGTCATTTTTAGCCGTTTCTGTTCAAAAGTCCTGCCAAACAGTTCAATATAGCTGATTGTAAACTCAAAGAAATGCAGAAAACTGATAGTCTCTTCACACCTTCTGTACTTCCCTTTTTGATCTAAGTGGATTCTATCTTCACTTTGTAAAAGATTCGTCCTCTACACACACCGTAGCACAATCAGTTGTGGTGATCCTCAGGGCCCTATGCTAGGACCACTTCATTTCATTTTAAATCTGCAGGTATTTTGTGTTATGCTGATGATTCTCCTCCATACTTTTGATTTGAAGTCCCACTCTGATCATATTTTGTTCTTTTTGAAAAGATCAAGAGTGTGTCATTTCAAACCAACCCCCACCCCCCCAGAAAAAAAATGTTTGTTTTCTAGGACATAATTTCTGCAGAACAAGAGTTCATGGGACCATGGGTGTGAAGCAACCCCACCCCTCTTCCCCTCTACATTACTCTTACACACTCTCCTGCTACCTCACACCTCCAACCTAACATTATTGGTGCAACAAAAATGGCAACAAGCATAAATTCTCAGAAATGCTATTTTTAGCTTAGTTTTCATAATATGTATCCTCCACCATCAGAACAATTCTACAAGAGCATGTAAAAAAAACAACAACATTCATTGGAGTGAATGTTTAAGGAGAACAAATCCACCAAATGTCAAGCTTGAGAGTTTACATTAAGAAATATATCTGGAAAGTTTTCAGTTTGTTTGAACTTTTGTTAATGTGTGAACTCCATCATTAGAAGCTGCCTCTTGCATTGGCTTGTGTTTTCTTTGTGTGTTAACCTTGGAGAACCAACAACAGCTTTCTTCTGGGCTTGTAAATGTACTTTGATTTTTTTGGTATATTTTTGTAAATTTTTGGAAACAGCAATTAACAGCAGCCAATAAATAAAAGTATATAAGCAAAATTATTAAATTAAATACAAATATACAAATTAATAAAGGGTTGATCAGTTTGATCTGAATTCTTTATGTTTAATGGACACAAACAGGAACATTTGAAAATAAAAGCATGCATTTTTAAGGCCCTTATTTACTATATATTAAGACTTTCCAAAGTTTAAAAATAAAAAAATAAAAAAAAGTTTTAGGTTTTTTATGAAAATATTGTCTGAAATCTCCCCGATGAGAAAACGGATAGAAAAGGTCAATCCTCAAGAGGATTTTTTTCTGATGTACCTGTTTCTGATGATGGATTTCCTCCGTTTTGTTCAACGGTCTGGGCCGTTTCCCACTTTGCTCACTTGGTAATCCATCTTTTCAGAGACGGGACACAATGATGAGTCTGTTCAGCAGCCAGATTCTGGTAAATATTCTGTAAGTAAACGGAAAAGAAAATAAATACTAAAATAGTAAACCTCAGGAAGGACAAAACAATGGCGCTGGAGAAATGTCCCATCTCATTCTGAGGGTTTAGTTTGTGATTATGGGATGGAAGAGACTGTATTCTAGGAGTGGGAAAAGTGAATACCCCAGAGCTCATTGATTAACATAGAAGAACTTCTTTTATCTGTCAGCTTCCTGCTTTTAAATGGAGGCTTTATGTTCCTACATTTCCTGGCAACTGCTTCAGACTGCAGTTTCCGCTGGTGTGTGTGCACTTTAGCTCCTGCTAAGTGTGGCGGGATAGATTTTTCTGGGTTATTTTTAAATCAAAGCTGCAAATGTTTACATGTTTTACATTTTAATGATACTTTTAGGAATATGTGCAGTCGATAGAGGGAAAGGAGACCTGCAGCAGCTCTGGTGAAGAGCAGAACCCCTTTTTTGGCGATTCTGTCCGGACCGTTCTTCCTGCATTCCCCCTTCCCATAACCTTTTAGTTTCAAGGACCCACTGCCACCACCCCCCCTTCCACAGCCTATCAGCAGCTCAGGGAACTGCCGGAGAGAAAGTCAGGGTCACTGCTGGCAGACGAGTTACTCCCAGCACCCTGGAAACCCAGCAAGCATCCCGGAGACAAACACAGAGCTGCTGAGCCGCCACAGCCAGGCTTTGGACTCCCGCAGTTCCCAGGCAGGCCTGGGAAAAGTACTCACTGAAACTGCTTCAGCCAGGACTAATAAATGAGGGTGTTTGGTGAGAAGCTGGAACTGACCTGCTTTAGGTCTCAGGACCTCATTTCACCTCTTTTCACTCGCATCGGTGGAAAATTTCAGCACATTTGAGCTCATTTCACTGTTGTTACTCTGCTTCAAAGTTTGTATTCTGATGCTCTAAAGACAAATGAAGCATATCTGTGAAGACTCTCATTCACCCCGGATGGTTCTGTAGCAGAAAAGTTTTAAAAAGGGTTCATCTTCTTCAAGACTATTTAAAGACCAATCTGATGAAAATGGTGTTTTAACATGTTCTTCAGGAGCAAACTGAAAAATTCCCATATGAAAAATATATTTGTGATGTAGAAAATACACTGGGCAGGTCACGAGCTCAATGCTCTGCTCGCTTCTGATGCATCCACTTGGATAGCTACAGTATTGCTTGCCATTTTTGTCGCAGCAGTGATGTTAGGTTGGGGTTGTGGGGGGCTGATGGTAAGGGGGGCGGGCTTGCTCCACATCAGTAGTCCCGCCCACAACATGCCTGCAGCATGAATTTCTCATGCTGCATTCACACCAAACATGATTCACCCCACAGAGGTGGACAGTTTTAACGTTAAGTCAATAGTACAGGCACAATCTGAGGTCCTGCAACACAATTTGAGTGATGGTCGTGGCGCGGCGGTCTGGCAGCAGCGCGATTTGAGCGGTGCAGTACAAATTTGTGGCCAAAGTTTGAATGATCGAATTTTGGTGAGGTCAGCGTGTTAATCAAGGACATCTAATAATCAAGGACAACTTTTGTGAGCACTTTTGTTTTCAACTTCCATCAAGCTTCAGCAACGGGGCCACAGAGATGCCAGAGCCTATCCCAGCTGGTGTTGGGAGGCGGGATACACACTGGACAGGTGGGAGCGACCTGGTTGCAGCCTAGATGGCGCCCAAACACCACAATAAACTCATTAGCCGGAAGTGGAAATGTCAAACTGTTGCCAGAAGTTGAATTTGTGTATCTATAGAAGAGTCCTAACCGTAACCCTTACCCTAACCTGGTTCCAGTGTTTTTCAAGGGGAACAGCGTAAACCTTGTTGGAACTTCGAGGACTTTGGGCTAAGGGTGCTCCGGCGCCATCTTTGGGCCACGTGGATTTCTACTGCCAGGTCTTCTTGGGACAGGTTGCCTGTCTGTCGGACCCGCTGCGGCTCTCCCAGACACAGCTCTCAGAGCGGGACTGGAGCTCCCGGTACCAGGAGAATCACTGAATGATCACAAAAACCCAAAAATGGAGATGTTTCCGATGTTCTTGTAGAACTATTCACAATAAATAACCCTGATCTCTCATCTGTGTCTTCCACAAATTGGAAGTGAGATGAACACAGACACCGCTCCATTTAGCGATCAGACTATTATCATTGGCTCCTCCCACACGCAGGCGCAGCGGTAAGTTCAACAACAATTTTTTTTTACAGGCGTCAAGCAGCGAATTTGCTGCACGGTGAAAGAGAGGCGGCCAACGTGAATTTGATGCACAAATCTTGTTCAGTGTGAATCCAACTTTATGAATTCTTATGGACTCCTGCCTTTCTGCAGAAACTATGTCCTTGAAAACAGCTGTTTTTTTTTTTGGGTCTAAAATGGCATAATCCTAATGAAAAGATTATCAGAGAGGGACTTTAAAACCTTTTCTGCCACATTGAGATAATGATTGTTCAGAGCAGCATGAATCAAACCAGCAGTGATGGAGACTCTATCACATATTCTCCTGAAATATCTGATCCTTTCAGAAAATTACAGTCTTTTCTTGTGCATTTCCAAGAAAACCAGTCCTATCTATTGATTCTATCCATTTCTAATTATAACTTTTACTGCAGCTCTTTATTCCATCCAAACCAGTGAAGGTCAATTAGTCTTCTTCAAAAGTTGGCTTCACATTTGCTTTCCTGTTGGACAGAAACACAAGTACCATCGCCTCTCGGTGAAGTACTTTACTATTGAAAATCTCAAGGGTTTTCTTAGAAACGAGTGAAAAGCTAAAGACACTTTAAGTGATGTGTTGTGGTCAAAGGCAAACGATCAAACTGAGATGTCACATGACGGAAACCACTAAAGTCCTGACAAAGAGTGCATTTCAGACGACACATACAGCATTTCTACATCGAGTTTGAAAGAAAGTTCTTTTTACTGGAGTGTTGACTCGTCAAGTTGGAAAATGGAAAAAGGTTTTACATTTCATGACAAGCCCTCCTGTTTTTACATTACAGATAAATGGGTGAATCAGTGAACAGAGCTCATATCATGCAGTAAGACCTCCCAAAAGTTCCAACTGCAGACGAACTTTCACTTCAAATCGACCAAAGAATGATTTAGCTGTTTCTCCCAGACAGTCTGATGATGAAGTACAGTGTTCCCTCACTATATTACAGTTCATGTTTGCTGTCTCACAGTTTTCTTCTGTCCAATTTAGCTTTATTATTTTATTTTATTTTACTACAGTGCATTGTCTCTGACTGCAGACCACTATCAATCATGTTCCTTTCTGTCCAGTGCAGTACAGAAAGACTCACTTAATACTACATTCACATCGAACGCGAGTCGCACATCAAATTTGCGTCTGCCGCCTCTATTTTGACGCGTGTCAAATTTACTGCTCGTCCTTTTGATGTCCCAACCGCAGAGCAACCTCCAAAGTTTTTCTGGACTTGTTGTCCACACCATGGAAAACATGGATGATTTTGAGTGAGTAGTTTGGGTTCATAAATTTTTGAGATCTCTACAGAGACGCTGGCAAGAATATTCCCATGCCTGGGTTCACCAGATCATTCAGTCTCTCCTGGTGCTGTGTACTTCACTCCTGACGGGCATTTTATACACTAATTCCGTCTTTCTGTGTCCCAGTTTAAGCATTAACCCGAGAAGGGTAAAAAAAAGGCCATTCGGTGGACAGCGTAGAAGCTAGCAAGTTCCGCTGCCCAGGAACCGGCAGTCTGTGCGGACCCTGTTTGGAGGTGCATGCTAGCTCTGCTGGAGCCTGGGCAGTAAAGCTCGCTAGCTCGCTACGTTGTCCACCAGGCAGCTGGCTAGTGCAGTGAGCGCAATTGCACCAGGGTGTAACCCGCCTTCACTCGACAGCAGTCTCGGGCAGCTCCGCGGCCCCAGCAGATTAAGAAAATGTTTGGAAGTTCAGGACAAAAATCCCCACATTGAGCAGCCATATTGGATGCATTTTTCCACCCTTTGATGTAGTCACTGAAAACTTAATTTCCCAAAGCTGACTTCTTGATTAGCTGAAGTGGTGCACCAACCTCACCGTTTTATGCCCAAATCCCACTGCACGATGTCAAATCACATCTGTGCACTGACTTAAGATTGAAACTTGACGCTCCTGCCCCGTGAATCGTGTCCAGTGTATATTCACCATAAAAGCTGTATTTTTTTTTTTTTAAAAAGACTATGCACATTATAATCTGGACCCCCGCATGCATGGATTCATTTTAGGTTGTTGTATCAATTTCTTGAGGTGAGCAAAGAAAGATAGGTATTTTGTAAATTTACTAATGCGGCTAACGTGTAGCGGTGTTGGACAGTGTTTTTACTATCAAGGTAAGGAGTTTTTTTATTCAACCAATATATATATATATATATATATATATATATTTTTTTTAAGTGATTCTCCATATTTTTTCACCATAAATTACGTTTGACAGATTGAAAGAGTATAATATACACTAGAAACATGCTTTTTTTTTTAAATAAATAACTTAAAAACAACCAGAAAAAGTTTAAATCTATACATTTTGTATTATTTTCTCTGCTTAGTTTTTTAATCTAACATTTATCCATTTTTTTTTCAGATCTTAAACTTTAAAAAGATCTTATCAATCTTTTAGTTGTTCTTTTATTGCTTGAAGTTAATGTTTCTCCATTAAGTTCTTTAACTGCTCCATCAACAGAACAGACTCGCATCATCTGCAAAAAGTATTCTTTTTTACGTATTTATTGCTGCTTAAAACATAATAACTGATGGTTCTACATCAGAACTTTGTGGAACTCCAAACTATATTGTCTTTAATTTGAAATGAATGACGTTTATTTAAGACAGAATTGACTTTAATACTTCAAAAAGCTGATCTTCATGTGTGTTTGCAGCAGTCAAACTTAGAAAATCCTTAGTTTTGGGTCATTATTTTGAGTGTATGTTTTTTTTTTTTTTTTTTGCTGATTAAATAAAAGTGAGATTTATGGAGACAGTCACTTAAGAATGTGAATACTGAATTTTTACATTCAGTTTCTTTATCAGTGATCTGTGTGGGAAAAGAGGCTGCAGCAGGATGATTTGCACGTTATGGTGGTACCTGTTGTTTGTGTTGCCTCTGCCGCTCCAACGCTCCAACCGCCCTCCGCACCTCCATGTCCAGGCTTGTTAACCACGGGAGCAGGGCGACATTTGGCCACATCCCGTGGGATCGGGCAGAGCTGTCGAGAGCGATCGGGGTGGAGCAGAGAGGCATCAAACCTCGCCCTTCCCTCCTCGCGATGAGTCATTCACAAAAATGCAAAAACAAAGTGGATACAAACTGCCTTCATGTGAGCACAGGCTGCTTCAGGATGACTCAAGGCTTTCCCGGAGAAGGATTCAACTGAAGGCGCCACCGCATGAAAACAAACGCTCCAAAGCATTCCTGCCTAATGAAGCAGCCGACAACTGCCATGGGAAAGCTGAAGTAGTGCTGAGCCGCCCCGTTTAGAAGCATTAGCGTCATTCTGGTTGCAACAAATGGACAGATGCAGGAAATAAAAGTAGCATCAGTGGAATTATTTTTCTTTTTCCAGCTTCTGCGATTCATAAACTAGATTTGGGGTCACCCATTATCTGAACGCCTTCCCCTGAACACTGAGAACCCTCAGACTGTTTGTTATTTCTCTGCACAGCTGGAACCACAGCTGTTTGTTTTCAGGTCCTTTATCATGTTGTCAGTATCCTGATGAAACCCTGAGGGTTTTTTTTACAAGGATTTTATCAGGTTGAGGTGCTTGAAGAAAGTATCCTCCTTTGTAGCCTTTTCAAAATAAAAGCCAAGTTTACCACCATGTTTTATTTAAAAGATAAATCTACTGGGAGCTGCACGGTGGAGGAGTGGCTAGCACTCTAACCTGTTAACAAGAATGCCTAGGTTCAAATCCCAGCTAGGTCCTTTCTGAGTGGAGTTTGCATCTTCTCCTTGTGCATGTTTGGCTTCGTTTGACGTCACATTAAATGTACAAATACTTTGTTGATCTTCAAAAGGAAATTAAAAGTCTGTCTTCAGTCTTGCTGGTAGGTCTATAGTCTAATAGAAACTGCTATAGCTGCCAGTGATTCCCCCTACAGGTGGATTGGGCAAACCTCTGGAGGAGGTTCACGAAATATCAAGGTCACAGACCGCTAGATGAGTAAATGTTCACGCACATTTTTTCTACAGGCATGTTGCTAGAGACAGGTCATAGTAAACACTTATACAACAGGTAAAGATAAGTAAGGGTGAAGTAGACGAGACGTTGGCATGTCGTATGGATTCTAATCATTAGGAAGACACTAACCAAACATGACAATGGTACATTCCATTTTCACAAGAGCATCAAGGCTCACCTGTGCTCTCCTTCAGATACTCTTCCCCACGACCCTCCATGGTCGTGCATTACTTGTAACCAAGGCCTACAAAAAAGTTTCTCACAAAGAACGCCCTGCTGTGACTCTTCTTGAAAACAGCATCAGTCCTATCTGTTGTCCAGGTGTAAAGCAGAGTATCCATTCCTCCTCCACGTCTTCTCCCATCATAGAAGTCGTGTTTGGCGTGTTGCTGCACCCCCTTCGAAAACACAGACATGGATAGAACTGTTTCCTTCACCAAAGATGAGACGTCCAGGTTGTGTTTCTGCTGCCTGCACAGCGTGGATCTCTGTGGTGACGTAGAGAAAGTTCAGTTTAGGTGTTTTTTAGTTTGAAAGGAAGTCTCATGTTCTGGGAGAAGAACGTCTACACATGGAGCGCAGTCCGGTCACCTGCTTTGAAACTGTCTCTGTTTGTTGTTTTTATACTCACTTCAGATTTGTTTTTCATTTGTTTATTTAAAACAATCACATTTACGGCAGTTTCAGTGGAAATATTTTGAAATTTTCTATCCAGGATCACATTCAGTTTTTGTTCCAAAAACATTGACCTCATTTTCTGACCGGGAAAAGTCCAATTCTAAAAATCAGTCCAATCTGTGCCAAAGTGACACGGACAAATAGATGTCATTCAGATATCACTTATTGCAACATTTGTGTCAAAAGTTCATGATTATTTACATGAAAACTACCGTTAATCCAAAGATCTGCAGTCTGCATTCTAACAAGCAAAAAAAACTGATTTCACATCTTTTAGTCACTAAATTAACCCAAAAAAGTTAAATTAAAAATACTCTGACAATCAAAAAAAACTCTAAATGACCATTTGTTTGTTAATCAAATTATACCAGGATTCTTTAATAGTTGGAATATCAATTTCTGGTTTTAGATTTAAAAATAAGTTGTAGCCTATATGAGGTAAATCTATAAAAAGACAATTGTTTAATTATATCTAATTACTATATTTTTTCATCACATCATCAATAAATAGTCTTTTTCAAACTTGTTATTTATAAGCTGTACCAAACTATAAGGG
>NC_050518.1:29406087-29434952 GCF_002922805.2 Oryzias melastigma
ATCAAAAAAAACTCTAAATGACCATTTGTTTGTTAATCAAATTATACCAGGATTCTTTAATAGTTGGAATATCAATTTCTGGTTTTAGATTTAAAAAGAAGTTATAGCCTATATGAGGTAAATCTATAAAAAGACAATTGTTAAATTATATCTAATTACTATATTTTTTCATCACATCATCAATAAATAGTCTGTTTTCAAACTTGTTATTTATAAGCTGTACCAAACTATAAGGGGCATTGATCGAAATAAAAGAGTCAGAGTCAGTCAGACTTTATGAACTGTGTTCACTGTAACTCTAGAACTTCTTTGTTACACCAACCTTGTTGGTAAAACATACATTTTTTTTTTAAACAGAATATGTCCAAATTCTTTCACTACTCACTATATAGGGAATTATTATTTTGGACAGCACATTTTGTTGTGGTGTCTGAATCTACAATTGCAAAATCAAGTGCCTCAGAAATTTCCTAGAACTCTTTGCCAAAAATGTGCATATAATATAGACCGAAATGCCTTGCATTTGAACAAATAATTGCGAAAAAAAATTGTGTTTAAATTAATTTTTTTAATAAACCATCCTCATAAGTAAACATGAAATGCTCATATTGATTCAAATTTCACATGTTGAAATCAGTGATGTCATATCTGCTATTTAGAAGAAGCTTTTAAAATCTAGGGCCATAGATAGTCTCTAAACGGAGGGACATTTTAGCAGAGCGTCATGTACCTCCCAAAATGGCCTCTACATCTGTAAGCACAACCAGAATTAAAAAAAAACCTTCACAGACCCTCTCCAATAAAAAAACAACAAAAAACATGTTTCTGGGGTTTCTTTTTTTTAACACGTTCTTCTTGCACCTTTCTAATGATGGAAAAACTATATATAAAAGAATTTAAGCTTAAAATTGCATTTTTTAATCATTTCTTTATTGAAATGATGGTGAAACAGAAGCAGATGAAACAAATGCCATTTAAAAAAGCTCTCAATTGTGAAACTGCATCAGGTGGACCAAAGTCTCCTTGCTCTGCTCCATTCCGATACATCCACTTGCAGACAAATAGATCCATAAACGTTTTCCTCGTCTGAGCTGGAATCTGGATCAAAACTAAACGGCTGGATATCTCTGATACTGCTCACCATTTTTGTTGGACTGGTGATGTTAGCTTGGGTTATGAGGCGGTGTAAGCTAGCAGGAGTGTAAACAAGGAGATCATGGGAAATAGGTGGAGGCTTACTACCACGCCAACAGTCCTGCCCACAACACAGAGGTGAATTTTTAATGAACTCTTGCTGCTCTGCAGAAATTATATCTTTGAAAACGACGGTTTTGGAATCAGAACCATAGTTAAAAGATCTTTAGGAACACTTTTACAATAGATCAAAAGATGATTACAGTGGGACTTTAAGTGCACCTTCTAGTGAGGAAAATATCTGCATATCAATGTCCAGAAAAAAAAGAATCAATTAAATGTATGTATTTGTACCTCAATAAAGGTCTTTTTGTTTGTTTACACACTAAAGTCGGCAGCTGTTTCTTATTAATGTCATCATCATCTTGCAGTAATTCTCTGAGAGAAGCTAATCTATTCCAGTGTGGTGACAGACGAGCTCTGAATGAGCAGAGACAGTCAAACCTCCACCAGCACACCCCCTCCACCCCCTCCACCGCCCACAAACCCCAACAGGAGCCAGAATAAAGCTGGTGACTTCAGGAACATTGTGTTACTCTTTTAAAAGTCAGTTCAGCTCAACCTTTGTGGAGCGGCGTAACCTCGTTTGTGCTGTAACAGGAGACGGAGGCGCTGGCTGGAAACACGATTACACACATGCTGTCTGCTGTTTATATGAGGTTAAACTGACCTTATGGAGACAGAGAGCGCACACACACTCCAGACTTTTTACTTTATTCTGGACTAACAGAGTTGAAACCTTTATAAGGATTATTTTGTCACTTATAAACAGGTAAATGTTTATTTGCTGCTCTGAAAATGAAACATGCAATAAATAAAGCTTTGAAATATAAACCAGGTATTAAATAGAAACTATTTGGATTTGTTTAAACAGTATCTCTAAATATTTATAACTAATGTGTTTTTTATAGAGTATGATCATGGAAAACACATATTTTTTTTCCTGGTGGATAAAATAAAATATCAGTTCTACATCATGGATGATGTGCCCTGGGCTGTGGTGCAGTGGGCGCTGCACTTCTGATCTTTAGGTTGGAGGTTGGAGTCTAAGTAGAACAACATTCTGTTAGCATTAGGAAGTCTTTCATTGGGAAAATAGTTGATGGTTGCTTCCAAAAAATATCTCCTTCCTAAAATTAATTTGACTATTTGCTTTAGGGAGTTGTAAGTAACTGTAACATTTAGTTAAAGAACCACTTATTACGTTTTTGATAAATCATTGGAGATAAAACGCTGTTTGTTTCTCCAATTTTTAAAAAATGTCATATTCATGACAGCATTAGGTGAATTTTAATTTACTTTTTTCAGAAAAAGGGGTGTGGTCTTATGACTAGAATCCTCCCTTAATGAGCATGGTCCAGTAATGTTAGCCCCGCCCACACACAGAGACTGCGTCCAAATTCATTCTCTACCACCTAACCCCTAAAAGACTATATAGTGAGGGACTATTCAGTGCACTGAGTTGTAATGCAATTTCAACACATGCTCACCACGTTCCCCCCCCAGTATTCAGTTCACCAGTATTTATGAATCCACTGGGGATGAAAACTTGGAGGATTTATTAAAAAAGTAAATAACTAAATGTACATACATACACATTAATGCATTAATTAAACGAGTTATATTTATTATCGCACATTCATTACACTTTGAAAAGCAACCGTCTTCTGCTTTGCGTTGGACGATCTGGCTTAACCAATCAGAATCCAATCTATTTCCCTGATTCCCACATTCGGTTAGACAGAGATTTATTTTATGCCAGATGCCCTTCTGACACAACGCTGTTTCTTCTCTGAGTTGGAAATCAGCACAGGGAGACAGATAACCAACTGAGCTATCCAGCTGCCATCATAAACAATTACATTAGGAAATTTTAAGGCTTTACGAATGTATTCACTAACGTTAATTAATGCATACAAATAGGTTGAATAATAAACATTAGTTAACTGCTAACTAATGCATTAAGTAATACACTAAGCAATTCATAAAAGTACCTGTCGACACTTTATTTATTAGTTAATTAATGCTTAATTATGCATTACCTAACAACAGACTCCTATTGTTTAGTGTAACTCAGCCTTTTAATGATAAAATATCTGTTATTTTCATTGTATCATATCAAAATACTTTTGAATTTGTGATATGAACAAACACATCAGTGCACAAACATCATGTCTGTCCTTGTAGGTCATGTCATGCTGTTATGTAATATTTCACTGTCCACAATCACATATCAGTAATTCTCCTGGGAAAACTTTGGGGTGTTTCGCTCATGGCGGGATGACCTCGTGAGAAAGTTGGCACCTCTTTTTCCCCTCATGAATTCCGACATTTACTCAAAGGTTTTAGGACATTTCTTTCGAGTTTCTGCAACTTTTTTGCTGCCGAATCCTTCACTTAAGCCTTTCAGACACAATCTCTCACCTCATCTTCTAATGATATAAGAACCAAAAAACCTCAGAACTTTATCATATTATCAGTTCAATGTTGACCAAATATTAGAGTTGGTGTATTTATGATTTGCTGTTAGAACCACAACAGAAAAATCCTCAAAAATGGGTTCAGGATGTTTGTATGAGGATGATGTCCTCCTTAATTATTAAACAAAGAGCAAGGAAGAATGTGCTTTAATCAATAGGCAGATAAGCAAAAGATTCAGACCTTGAGAGCTGGGGAAGCTCCAGACAATTACTTAATATCCGAGGGTGTTTAACAGAACAAGGAGGACATGATTATGCAACAGATGGGATTTCTGTCTTTTGCTAATAAGAAGGAAGCACAGCAGGCGACTTACGGGAACAACACCAAGATGAACTAATAAGCTCTGACTGGTGAGGCTGCAGGAAGTCTCAGGCCTGCGACGGCTGCTGATGAGGATAGCATATCGAGTGGCCCTCCGAGCTGTGACCAAAGCCAAAAGCACTTATCACACTCACAAAGGCTCTCTTTGTGGAGTTATCGGTGTGTCTTTTCTTCAGAAAGCCAAACATGGTATTACTGTAAAAAAAGGCGATAGCCGTTTCTCTCCAAGGTCTATTTTTGTGGTGACTCAGTGATGAACTGTGGTGGTCAAATAAAGTCTGAGGGGAAACCGTGACTCACATGCAAATACGCTTCTCTGTGAAAATAGTCGCTCAATGAACAAGATAAAAAAAACACTGCGTGTGTTTGTTATGTGCATGCAACAGAATCCCCCTCATACTTGTAACATTTTATCGGGTTGAAGCACCAATGTAATGAGTATTATGTTGGATTCCTCTGAAAGTCATGCATTCACACCATCATCTATATTCATCTATATTCCCCCCCGTTTATCCACTATGTTCCCCTTCTCTGCCATTTGGATCTCTGTAAGAAAGCTTGGCTCTTCAAAGATGCAGAGGTGTTTCCAGGACAGCACAGATCTGCTGTCTTACCCTGGTAGTACATGGTGTAACAGCTCGTGATAAAAGTGCCAAAGTGCCACTCTCGCAAGATGTCCAAACTATTTCCACATCAACAGTTGCTCTAAAAAAAGAAGCTCATTTCTGCCACTCGGATGTGTGATTTTGATCTACTGTTGACGGGCTTCAGGTCATGGTCGTAGGTCAGGACAAGAGCATACATTGACTCGTAAATTAAAACTTTCAACAGTTGAAAAACAATGTTAAAATTTGTTGGTCAATTTCAGGCTTTACTTAGTGAGCAGAACCGGCTCAGATATGACTCTATCTGGAGGAGTGACTCGTTCCTGACTCAAAGAGGGGGTTTGACCTTTTTCCACCTGAGAGTCAAGACCTTAAAACGATTCATACTCAGCTGCCAATTGCTCCAACAAAAAGTCAAATTTGGTCTCAAACAAGTCGGTGTTGAGTTCCAAGTCAGCAGTAATCTAGTTGATATTAAGTCTTGTTCAGAAACAGTAAAATAAGTTATAGTAAAAAGTAAAAACAAGTTAGAAGTGTCTGGGTATAAGTTTAAGTCAGATCTTGTCTCAAAGAAACAAGTCATATCAGATTCCAAGTCCCTGGTTTCCAAGTCATGTCAGGTCTAATCTTAAAGGGCAATTTCACATTAAGGTCCAAGTCTCTGGTTACAAATGAAAATCAGGTCTTGTCTTACAGAGACACATTTATTACAGGGACTACAAAGGGCAAGTTCAAGTCAAGTTTCATGTCCCTGGTAAAAGTATTTTTAAAATGTTGGTCTTAGAGACAAGCCCATGCAAGTCTATTCCTTCAAAACCACATCAACTTTTTCTTTGTGCTACGCAAACACCGGGCATGTGTTGCGGGTTCTTGAACATGTTTTTAGCCTATGGTGTTCACACTGGACTGTCACCAACTGATACTGGTGCATCTTCTCACAGTTTGAAGAGAGTTGGTGCGAAATGTCGAAGTGGTTTAAATCTCATAAATCTTGCTTCAAACTTTGTCTTTCACAGCTCTTTTCGGATCTATGAAAATCTTGGTGTGGTATGATTGCAGCCTGTCACAAACGGGCGGACAGCTGGTTCCACGTGCAGCAGGTTTATTGGTTCAGACAGGAACAAAGCACAGCTAAATGTCCACAAAGCTAAATCAGGGTCAGAAAGGCAGAGGTCAATCATGAGCATGGGATCCTCCAAGAAGAGAGTAGAGATGTCAGAGTCCAGAGGAGGGTCAGTGCAGGCAGCAGGCAATCAGAGATACAGTAGGGTCAGGTACACAGAAGATCAAGTCCAGAATTAAACACTCAGTAACGCAGGCAGGGTGGCACAAACAATACTTCGCACTGAGTGAGGCTCTGAGCAGTGCTTGGGTGTTCTGTGAGTGATTGGCAAATAAGAGATGACTGAGCAGCATCCAGCATTTTTGCGGTGACTCAGTGAGGAACTGTGGTGGTCAAATAATCTGGTTGGGCACCAGAATTCAGTTTAGATAAAAACTTTGTTCAAGTCATTCCATGAGAAACTCAAGTCAACTCCTGTCAGCCGTTTGAGCCCCATTTGTACTGATGTTTAATCACATTGATGTAAGATATTGCATTTTGGAAATCAATTCACTGGATTTAACTATAATACTGCTCTTTTTCTAAATGTCCCGACTTGCAAACTCTTCCAAAGAAGTGCTTTACGATGTGCATTTTACCATGGTGGTGATTAAATTAGGGTGAATTTCGTGTGTACTTCATCATCTGTCACTTCACATGCTCCTCACAAAATGAATCCAGTTTTTCTGGTTTCAATATCTTTAAAGGGAAAACAGATTCTACTTTGCCCCCCTCACATCTGCTCTAAAAGGAAGGCTTTATTTAAAACTTGTATACAGTTGTCTTTTCAACAATTGAAAGCCATATTTCTATCGGCTAAAACAACGTTTAATGTGCGGGTCAAACTGCCCCAGTTTAAATAAGATTCTGTTTTGCAATAAACCACTGAATATTCAGTCAAATTCATGTTGTGAAAGCTTTTTGGTGACATTTTTGGTCTTCCTACAAACAAGAGCTGACATGCAAGCTTTGAAGTGGTCTGTGTTTCTTAGAATATGAGGGGAAATGAAGAAATGTGTCATTCGTAGAAGTCTGTGGTCTCCTGCAGCCGCTTCACAGAAAGGGTTCGTTGTTACATGATGATGAAGAGAACACTTTTAAAAGACTCAACCTTTTTTATTCCCCTAAAGATGGAACTTGTGCTTCAGGGTTTTCTTTTTTGGATGACGTTGATAGACAGTTGACTGATGTAAAAATGCAGCCTTAAAGTCTTGTGGAATTTTGAGCATATAAAAAGTTGATTTAAAGTTTAAAGTCGCTGCCTTTTGGAACTTGATTGGGTTTTGTAAGGAAAGACATTCATTGGGAAAACTTGTACGAAATATCAAGGTTGTGCGCCCGTCGAGCAAAAGTATTCATGCATATTTTTCAATGGCTATGGTGCAGGCGACAAGTCATAGTGAACACCTATACAACACATAAGGGTAAGTAACGGCGAAGTAGGTGAAAGACAGGCGTGTCATATGGATTTTTTATTTTTACAAAACCCCAAACCCGATGGACTGCACAAGGAGCCTGTTAGTGTTTTTCACTGTTTGTAATTAGAGCATAATTTGTATAGGCGTCCTATGTGCATCACATGCATGCCCTGTTCAAGCAGCATCCATTCACAGTCATTAAGAGGCCTGTATGGATCTAGTTTGGAGCCAATATTATTTAAAACCCGAATAAAAAAATTTGAAAAAAATAATGGTGTTTGGCCAAAAAAATGGAAAATGTCCAAACCTTTTTCGCTATTCTAAAAAATGAATTATTTTCAGCTTTGCATGTTCTGTTTTTCAGGTTTCAAAACTCAAAATTTCAATTTCAAAAGTTTTTTTTCAGTTTCAAATCTTTTTTTTTTTCACTTTTTAACTCTTTTTTACATTTTCAAATCCGAAAATGTCCTTTTCAAGTCTTTTGGCCCCATTGCCACTTGTTGGGGCGAGCCTAACATTAAGGACCAATCAAAATCGATGAGGGTGGTAACTTCAGTCCCGGTGCATTCACTGACTCTGTGAATTGTATTAATTAAATACTTATGTTTGTTTTAGAATAGCAAAAGGTTTTGGACATTTTACTTTTTTTATCCAAACACCAATATTATTTTCAAAATGTTTTATTTGGGTTTAAAATATTCATGGCTCGATTTGGCTCCATAGGCCAGTACTCGTACCTTACTTACTAATGACTAGAATGTGGCATAAGGACACCGTACGACAGAATCACCAGTTTGTCTCGAGTGCGTGTAACTCTATTAGCTTCAGAAATACTTCATGATACACTTACAACAATAAAATGTGCAATTTTTTATGATGTCTCTTGAGGAGGGAGAGGTACAAGATACACCTGTGCTTCTCTTTAACACAGGAGTTTATGTTTTTTGATTTGCTGTAACTTTTCAACCAATAACACGATCAACGTAGTTCCAGTAGATTCCGAAGGAGAAAAGCAGCGCAAGTAGTTCCAAGAATCTACTGGAACTACGCTGATCGTGTTAATGGTTGAAAAGTTACAGTATGTTAAAGATTTTGTGTTTATACGTCACCTGGCTACCTGGGTTGCTAATCTACTAGCCCAAAGCTAATGAAAAATCAAACAATAAAACATATTTGGAAAGTTTCTTCTGAGAGAAAAGAGCTAGTGAGGAAAACGAAGAAGAGAATTCAACTTCAAGAACAATGAAGCGGATGTTTAAAGACAAAACCAGGAGTCACAAATATATAGACAATTGTTGTCGTGTAGCAGAAGCCGCTCTGGCTAATAAATGTCGACAGACTGTTTCACACACGCAGATAATAAAGTGGCAGACATGGTGGATTCACATTATATTTAGAAAATATCAGTTTTACGACATTTCATTTTATTTTGCTCTATTTATCCATCCCTCCTTAAAAGTCAGACGTAGCTGAAGCTATCGCCCAGGTGTTAGCCTCCACTTTGACGTGAAAGAGAAAATATTAATCACAAAGTTTAAACAGAAAATAAAGATTCAATCAAATAAAGTTGCTGATTTGTGGAAACTTGTAAAAGGGACATTTGAGAATTTTCCTACAGTGAGGCTGAATTAAGTTCAGAAACTTTAGCACAGAAAATGTTCGTATGTGCTGAAAAAAAGTTCAATGAATGAGAATTTATGTAAGGACAATTCTGGTGGAAATTGCAAATGCAGCTGAGAACAGGTGAGTCTTTAACCTGGATTTGAATACACTGAGTGTTTCAGCTGATCTAAGGTTTTCTGGAAGTCTGTTCCAGATCTGTGGTGTGTAGAAGCTGAATGCAGCTTCTCCATGTTTAGTTCTGACTCTAGGAACTGATAAAAGACCGGATCCAGATGACCGCAGAGGTCTGGCTGGTACATACTGGGTCAGGAGGTCAGTCATGTATTTTGGTGCTAAACCATTCAAAGCTTTATAAACCAGTAACAGAACTTTAAAGTCTATCCTCTGACAGACAGGTAACCAGTGTAAAGACCTCAGAACTGGACTGATGTGGTCTACTTTCTTGGTCCTACCAGTTCTGCTGGTAGAAGAGGAAGATGGTGTTTTTGTAGACAAAGCCAGAAAAGGTAGGGCAGAAGTGAAGGACTTTGAGTGGGAACTTTGACAGAGAAAACTAGAGAGTTGTCTGACATGATTGGAAAAAGAAAGGTGGATCTCCTGTGTGTTCAAAAGACCAGATGAAAAGGGAGCAAGGTTTATAGATTGGCAGCAGGTTTAAGGTTTCATCATGATGTGAAGGGAAAGAGGGTAGGAGTCATCCTGAAGGAGGAGTTTGCTGAGAATGTGTCAGAGTGAAGAGAATGTCAGACAGTGATGGATCTGAAACTGGAAGTTGTGTTATTGAATGTTGTTGGTGGTTGTGCCCCCCAGGTAAGATGTGAACGAGAGGGAAAAGAGAAAATGTTGGAGGAGAAGATCCAGGGTCTCTCTGGAATGGAGAAGACTTGGATGGAGATGTGGGTGAGGGAACAGGGGTGGGAGGGGAGTGATGAAAAGGTTTGAGGGAATGCAGAACAGATGATGGTGGTCTTTGCTAAATAAAAGGAAATGTCAACGGAGGAGACTTTTTTCTAGAAAAAGAATTATTCTTCACAACAACAGTGATGGGGTGTTAAAAGTTGAAGATATCACACCTGAACTTCTGATGTTGCAGACAATATCAGCTCAAGATCTTTAATATTTCAGTCTATTGTAAAAGCAAGTATTTTTTTTTTATGATTATGCCGTTTTTAGCCAAAATAATAATAAAAAACAGTCATTTTCAAGGACAGTTTCTTGCAGAACAGCTTATTAGAAATACACCTGTGAGTTGTGGGTTGGACTGTTGGTGTGGTGCAACCCTACCCTACTTCCAGTTACTGAGAGCTCTCTGTTTACATGTTCTCCTGCTAGCTCCACTACCCTAATATTAGTGGTGCAACAACAGTTTCTAGCAAAATTTGAGTAATCCAGACGGACAGTTTTAAAGCCAGATGCCAGCTCAGCTGAGGAAAACAAAGACGTACATGAATCTCTTGCAGGGTTGGGCAAACTGCAGCCCGGGGGCCACATGCAGCCCCTGATCTTTAGTCTGCTGTACAGGTGGGTGCATCGGAATGGAGCGGACCCTCCCTCCACATCTGGACGATCTTTTTCAAGCGGCATTTTTTCATCTGTTCAGCTGTTCATCTGCTCAGAAATGCATTTTTAACCTTATTTTTTATATATGTCCTCAATTATCAGAAAAACGCCATAAGGGTGTGGTAAAAACACCATCTTCATTACAGTAGGTCTTTAAAAAAATAATCTGAACATCCCTTATTGAGACTATAATGGCCCTTCACTGGCTGGAAAATAGATGGAGGGACTTTCAAATGATTTTTGAATGTCATTTATGTCATACATAATAAGGGGGTTGCCTGTTTTTATGTCGCCTTTGGGCTTCTGACTTAAAATTGAAAAAACTAAAATGTGTACGTTTACTCAGATTCATTTCAGGTTTATTTGACGACATGAAACAGAACTCAAGTAACAAGGAACTCTTTAAAATAAGCCCCTGGGCACCTGAGCAGTTTGTAAGCGGTAAATATCCTGTTGCAACTGTTAAAACAGAAAACAAAGAAAGTAAAGCGCACGGAGTCTCTTTACAAAGTTTGTTCTGCTGCCACAGGAAAGCTAGTCGGCCTCATTTGCTCTTTCCTGGTTTCACACCAGATCAGTTTACACGATAACTAGATTAGTCTAACAAACTCTTACATGAGTTACTGAGACGCTCTCACAGATAGGATTTGGTTGGTTTTCCTCCTGCGTTGTGTCGCAGATTCACCAAATGAAACTGTTTAAAGCCGCTAAAGATTTCTGCTCTTATCTCTTGGTTGTAAACAAGCTGTTTTGTTGCCTTCTCCGCCGCTCTTATCTCTCATCAGTTTTTCCGCTTTAACAGTTTCTTCTACAAAAGCGTCAGACAGGAAGTTGAACTCGTAATACTCAGAGAGTGCGAGAAAGCTCACTGCAGGCGTCCAACCTGATCCTGTTCACCAAAACAAAGGAAACACACACAAACGGATGTCATCGTTAAAGAAAAATATTTATTGGAATCGTATAAAAATAAGTTTCTAACATAATTTACAATCTAATTTGAGTGAGTGAAAAACAACAACATTCACACAACGGCGTAAACACCAGCCACCATCAGTAGATGTTTATGTACATTAACATGGAAGTGCTTTTCTGAACTACTTACACTTTATTTACACAGCATTCACCAACTGCTCTCTTGAAATTTCCATCCATAAATATGAAATTCAAACTTGCATTTCTTCTTAAATAAATCGTGGGCCCTTCACTGGCTGTGGGTGGCACAGCCAAAAATGCTTTCATAAATAAATAAATAGACGCTGCGACTCCGCCCTTAAAAAAAAAACAACCAAAAACAAAAAGAAAAACTCCTCAAAGATGGAAGATGAGTCACAGCATTGATAATAAATATCTTTCTTATTTACAATTTCTCTTCCCACTAGAGTTGAAGCAGAGGATGGAAGGAGGAGCAGAGGCGCGTCGGTATGCTGACGTTTGCATTGTTCGGTGCGTTTGGGCGGATGCCGGCGAGGAACGGAGGAAGCACGGCGGGTGGAGGCGGGGTGTGGACGCGGGATTGAGGTAAGTCCAGTGTTTTCTGGTGTGGATGACTTGTTTGCTACCACGAGGTCGTGCGGTTGCTAATGGCGACGGGGGTAGTAGTAGTAGTAGTGGCGGTGGTGATAGTAGTGGTTGTAAAACTGGCACAGGCTTCACTGATCTAGGCCCGTGAGAGGAAAATCAAACAGACAACAACAAATATAAAGCCTTGTAAGTAAAGGAGCAAAAAGGTTCCTCTGCCTTTTTGATTTCTTAGGTTCAAGTATCATCAGGCCCCCCCTCCCCAGCAACAAAAAAACAATCTCTAAGAAGGCACTTTCTCTAAAACGAGCAGCTCCTCTGTAACCACGCCTGTATTCTTGCATCTCCTGTGTTTAGGAATCAGGAGGAAGAGTGCAGGGCGCTGCAGTCGGAGGGGGCCTTACTGCCCCGGAGCTGTTGAGCAGGACAACCACAGCTCGACCCGACGGCGTGGAGCAGCCCGCCAGGCTGAGGCGCGCCCTGGCAGGGCAGGGTCGCCCTCTCTGCTATATGTCCTTCTGACAGTGTCGATTCAGTCCAAAACAGTCTGAAGACAACGGCATCACCGAGCCACGCCTACCGGCGCTGGCGTGAAGGAGCTGGACTCGTGGCTGATGCTGTGCAGCCTGATCTCCGTGGTCGTCTTCTCCATCTGCGGCGTGGACGCCACTGAAGAGGCGGTACTCTGCATCCACGAGTGGTTGATGACATCCTCGAAGGACGGCCGGTCAGTCGGCCGCAGGCTCAGGCACCATTTGATGAGGTGCTGGCATTCTGGAGGAGCAGAGGAGCGTCACATTAGTCCAGAGTGACGGCGATGTAGGCGTGTTGAGGAGTGGAAGTGAACTCACCTGCAGAGACTCTCCTCCGAAACAGAACCTGGCCCCGGACAATCTCCTCATCGTGCTCAAATGGGATGTCCCCACACACCATGTCATACAGCAGGATGCCCAGAGACCACATCGTGGCGGAGCGCCCCTGATAGCGGTGATACTTGATCCACTCAGGCGGACTGTACACTCGCGTTCCTGTGGAAAAAAGGAAAAAATCCTTAAAAGCTGCAAAAAAAACTTAAAAAGTATAAATAAATGCTTTGCAGGTGTGCTTGCATAACTGTCAGCTGAGGCTCAGGAGCTGACAGCCCGTGTTTGCATGAGAGGGAGGCGTGTGCGTGGGAGGGGAGCAGACATGTGACTTTGTTTACAAACTTTGAGTTGTAAAAATACCACTTCCGTCCGCTAGGGGGCGGAAAACCAATGCGGTTCGTTTGTGACTCGGTGGAATTTCTGTTACATGAGCCTGAAAGTCACGCGCCCTCACACTAAAATATAAAATAAAATAAATTATTTGAACAAATTTACCATCAAAGTCCGTATAGATGGAGTCTTTCAGCAGAGCTCCGGAGCCGAAGTCGATGAGCTTCATCTCCCCGGTGCGGAGGTCGATGAGGATGTTCTCGTCCTTGATGTCCCGGTGCACCACGCCGCAGCTGTGGCAGTGGCGCACGGCCTCCAGCACCTGGCGGAAGAAGCTCCGCGCCAGCTCCTCCGGTAAGGCCCCCCTCTCGGTGATGAAGTCGAACAGGTCCTTGACGTTCTCGGGTCTCTCCATGACGATGATGAAGCTGTCGGGCCGCTCGAACCAGTCCAGCATTTTGATGACGCCGCGGAAGCCCGTGCCGACCTTCTTCAGCAGGACTATCTCCATCGGAACCCGCGCGCCGCTCGGCTGAAGACACCAAATCCACCATAAATGCTCCGCTTTTTTTAAACGATAAATTTGCGTCAAATAAATGTCTTTTCTTACCAGCTCTCCCCACTCGGAGATCCTGTCCTTGGCTACGTGCTTCACAGCGACCTACAAGCGGCAGAACAAAGCCGTTAAAACTCCCAAACATTTTCAACATTTTCAGCAGGAATCTGGAAAAGTGGCGCGTGCTCACCGGAACTCCGTCTGAAATCCGCGTGCCGGCGTAGACGGTCCCGAAGCCGCCGCTGCCCAATACCGCGCCGACCTGGTACAGCTTCTCGAACGGTTCCTTCTCCTTCACTGCAAAGACACGGAGCCGGTAAGTCCCAGAAAAACTGAAACCCGGTAAAGAAGAGAGCCCGAAGCGGAGAAGAGGCGCTACAGTGAGCCGGAGCGGCCGGCCATTGCAGTCCTCCATGACAGCGCGGAGGGCGGCTAACCTTGATGAACCTGGAGCTGGATCTTCGCCGGCATGTCTGCGGCCAGAGAATTCAGCTTGGACAGCAGCATTTCTGGGAGGAGGTAATAATCCACCACGGAGCGGCTGGAGGTGATGTTTTGTTTTTAATTTAATCCAGAGGCGGGCTGCGACTCTCCCGTGAGCTGGAGGGCTGGAAGTCCACGTTGCAGCGACAAAAATGCGGCAGGAATCCTTTCATCCAGAGCGGGAAGACAATCCGCCTGAGCTCCGGGGGGGAAACAAAACCAAATCCCGCAGCGCTGAGCTCCAAAAAACAAAATACGATCGTAATATTTGTAAACAAACGAATAAAAATAATTTATATACACAGATTTAAATTAAGAGAGTTGAGGCTTTGGCCAGACGCTGGCTCCTGAAAGGAGATCTGAGGGGGGCAGGATTCTTATATGACTCGTAGAAAAGCAAAGGTGACGTCAACGCTATCTCCGCCTCTTTCGCTCCCCTCCGCCAATGGGGTTGAAGCATCGAGTTCCAAACTCACGTCAATCACAAAATGAAAATACAGACAGCCTCTTAACCGGCCGGCCCAGACAGACGTGGCGGGAATCAAAACGCGCCAAAAACAGAGACCAAGCCATTATTATGACTCCAGACAGACGCTCCTTCCGCGGGAAACGAAACATGAATGCTCTTTATCTGGAAAATAAAAAAAAACATATTTTTATGAGCACATTGGGTGTAACAGATGAACACATTTCTATTATTTATCAAATGTGTAATATTGTATTAAATGACATGTGATTGCACTCAGGTAGCAGTTCATCAATGTGGTTGTTTTAACAGCCCGCCATTTACCTTATTATGTTCCCATTAAAAGCGCAGTTTATCAGTCTGCAGCTCTGTTAACTGACAATGTCCCTCCACTGGCTGCGCATCAAAGCGGCGCGAGGGGCGGGCGCGCGGGCTCGGGAGGGTTGGGGGGGCGCATTCCTCTCATTCTTTCAAATTGGGTGGCCGCGTTTGCAGCCGTTCACAGGATGTGGGAAACTGGAGATAAAAAGAGTCCCATTTACTCCTCCAAACACACACTCCTTCCTCCTCCCCCCAGCTCTCCCCCTCTCTCTCTGCTCCTCCACTCCTCCGCCCTCCTTTTTTCCCGCGCCTGTTATTGTCTGAATGGCATGCGCTTTTCTTTCTTTCTTTCTTCCCTCCTCCTCTTGCTTCAAAAAACGCGCTCAATTTGCATTTCGTTTTCCTTTGAAATTTCTAGGCAACTTTTCAACCGTTGCAACGAAAATGTATTGCAATTAGGAAGACAAATTTCAAACCAACAAAAGTTATGAGCCAATTAAATCTGAAATAAATACACTAATACTTTTTTGTCTTTTGTTGCATTGTAGATTAGTCAGGTTATACTGTCATAACAAACTATAACAGTATAGTTCAGTGCTTTGGCAGGGATGCAGAGGAACATTTAATGCTAAAAAAAGTTCAAGCACATCCAAACATTAAACCACTTTACACGACCTCTGACCTTCATGGAGGGCTTCTCCTCAAGTCAGTGACATTTAAAGTGACCTTCAGCTTTTGCAAACTCATCTAAAGGGGAAACCGTGCAGGCTGCACCCTCCCTTTGCCTCCTGATTGCTCAGGTATAGACTGCTGTAATGACCCTGATGACCCCTCCCAGGATGAAGCTACTTCAGACTATGGACGAATGGATACATCTAAACCATGAAGAAACAGGACACACTTAAAAAAAATATCCCAAATACAGAAAAATTCTGTGTTATAACTAAATGCAATTTATGTGCCAAATTCATGTAATATCCTTTAAAATTCTCTCAATTTTTGCTTGTTGAAGAAGAAGCTATTCCCTAATTAAGATCTTCTTTGTGTCAAGTATGAAATAAATAAATTAAGTTTATAAAAAAACACATATCTTTTTATTGGCTGTTGAAAAAAAAGTTCTAAACAACAGAACAAAAATTTAATTATTCAAGTAACTGCCAGGCACTTTGGTGCCCGCACAGCCAGTCTCCCAACACCCGCCCCCATCTACCTCCAAAGGAGCGTCTCACCAAAGGATGACAAGTATAACGTTTAACAGTCTTTTTAAATGAAAATAAATGATTGATGCTTCATGAGAACTCATCGAGAATCAATCGGACTAAATATCGTAATATATCACAATATCGATATTTTGGTACACCCCTAGTAAACAAAGGGGTTATGGGACATGAGTGCACCCCACGCCCACAACTCAGAGGTGAATTTCTAATTAATTTCTGCTGCTCTGCAGAAATTATGTCCTAGAAGACGACAGTTTTTTTCTGATTTTGGCTAAAAACTGCATAAGACCACTGAGAATACTTTGAAAACAGATCAAAAGATGACCGGAGTAGGATTTTAAATGATCTTGTGAAACCTTGATATCTTCATTAAAATACTTTAACTTTGCAGATCAGACCTCATTGTAGCTCTCCAGCGGCTTTTTGTTGTTTAACTTAACCAAAACCGAAAGTCAAAATGCTTCCACCTGGAATGAACCCTCTGATTTGTGCTTTGTTGCATCAAATCAAACAGATTTTTTTCAGGATTCCGACTGAAAAGATAATATATGAATTTCTTCATATTTTGGAGGATGAAATCCCGCATTGAAATCAGCCGTAAAAACCTTGTCATGGGTGTGTTAAATATAAGCAATAAAACATTTTTTTGTGTTGACGTCATAACACATACATCAACTCCAGACATGCAGAACATGTTATGGCTGCAAAGGAATCAAAATGTGACTTTTCTTCAAAGTTTCTTCAAGTTCGATCCTGCAGTTTTGCAGAGTCCCAGGTTTCTCATGGGCTGGGGAGGGGTCACATTTGCTTTTCCTTCACTAGCATTTATGATGACGTTGATTGCATGTGAGCCCAGTGGGTTAAATAACGCATGTCAGAAATGCTGGGGGAGTTTTTTTTTCCCACACGCCAACCCTGCATAACTGGGATGAAAGTCACACAAGTCTGTTCATACTTGCGTTCAGGACGCTCAGGGCGAATTCCTCTGCTACTTATGAAGCGTTTGAAATGAGGACAAAATGCAAATGAGGTTCTGCCCTGTTCACGCCCCATAAAACCATCCCAGTTACAAAAACTCACCAATATTTATGTTTTTTTCAATCTAAAATTGGAGCGTAATGCCAGGATGCCTACACAAAGGTGTGGCTTCATTTATGTGTGTGTTGGCACCACTGCAGAGCTCTTGATTACTTTTTAATTTCAAAGCTGCTGTCTGCACAGCATGATCTCTTCTGAGACAAAGAGGCTTCTTGCTGTTTCAGATTAAATCAGGGATGATCTGACCAATGAGCTCAGACTCACTTAATCCTATTTTGTTTAATAACTTAACTTCCTTATGCTCAATAATCCCACCACTTTACTCAGTGCATGTGCAGGTATTGCGCTCAAATATGGTGCAATCCTTATTTTAGGAGCGGGCTTCGGGGTGGATCTTTATTCAAGGGCACCAGGGAGGTGTGTGAAAACGGAGAGGTCCAGGGAGCCGGGAGTGACGTGGAAATGCCAGCAAGTGAGCGCATCTTTTTGGGGGCAGCAGAAATGCTTTCATGCACGATCAGCAGGGCTCAAATGACTGCCACCAAGTTCAGTCTGTCAGAGGGGCATATTATTAGTCTGTGGCCAGCTGCTCACACCAATATCTGGAAGTCTCAGTTTCCCCTGAGGGATGGGCTGTAACTTCTTACAGTAAAGCAGGACATCCCAGATCTGCAGAGCCCCCTGCATGCAACGTATTTTTAAACTATTTTTTCCCTTTATGTAAGGCTTTTTTTCCCCCCTGCAAACTACAGTTCAGGAGTCCACGAGGGGAAGCGGCGCTGCAGCTGCAGAGCGGCATTACAGATGAAATAGCTACGCATTTATGAATGACTTCCTCTTTCTGGAGAAATAGAAACTATGACCAGAGAAAAGCTTCACAACAACATTGTAATCTCGCTTATAAAAAATCCACAGCAGTGGACTTTTTAAAACAAAAAATCCAAATGTACAGATTGTATTTTTGTAGATATTATGAAAAAGAAACTTTTCTTTCCTCATGCTACGCCTTTAGAAAATAATTGAGTTGATGCATTATAGACCAACCCTGAGGAAAAGTGTTTTTTTTTATTTAAAATTAGGCTTTAAATTGCTTTTCTGAGTACTTTTTTAATTCAAATTGTTGTGACTCAGGAGGAGATGAACAAATATTGTTAGAAACGGAACATATTTGTGACACAGAAAATACTCTGGGTGGGGTGCAAGCTCCCGTCTCTGCTCCATTCTTATGAATTCACTTGTACACAAATAGATCCATAAATGTCTTTGTTTTCCTCTGCATCTGGCTAAAAACTGTACCACTGGATAGCTCCAATATTGCTGTCCATTTTTGTCACAACGGTAATGGTTTAAGGTGTTGCTTTGCCCCAATGGTCACACCCACAACTCTGAGATGAATTTTTTGCAGAAACTATGTCCTAGAAAACGGACCAGATTTTAGATTTTTTCTAAAAACGACATAATCATAATGAGCTAGAAATGCTTCAAAAAGAGCTCAAAAGAGGATCAAATTGGGACTTTAAGTTGCAAACGTCACAAATATTTGGTCAAACTCGTCATTTTCTAAAGCAGGACAAAATGTTCTCAACTTTGACACTGAAAGCCGGCACAGCGCTGTGTCCCTCACTGACGCTGCAGAGGGAAACATCCCATGAACTCACTTATCTCCCTGACCTTTTGGTAGATCCTTGGCCTGACACTCCACCCGCACCCTTCATCAGAAATTTATGACATTTCCTGTGTCACACATTAACTGCACTCACATTGTCCTCCCACAATGTGATTCACTTTCCCTCCCGCGTGGCCTGTCCTTCTCCTTTCTGACTCACTCATTGAGGTAAAAGGTCTTGCCACCTGTCTGCTCCTTGAACACTTGTATGTCCATCACTCACGACGGCCAGCGAATCACGGCTTCAGCTGTCGCAGCAGATCCCACCTGCTGTCACTCTGCAGGGGATGCAAAAATAATTACGAGGGGGCCAGGGGGGGTGGAGCAAGCAAGTGTGGAAATAACAAGCTCTGGGATATGCTATTTGTTTGCACAGGGCTCTACTACTGCAGATAGTTGGTGCAAAATAAAGAAAAGCAAACAAATGTTTGTGTTGATGTGTTTCATTTACTTTGTTCCTCCATTTCTTATTCAATCTTTTAGATTTATGCATTTATTGAAGATTAAATCTTTGTTGAACAAAATGTACAGTTAGAATTCGGTGAGCCTTCTCAACTCAGTGGCTGTAAAACGGTGTGACATACTTAAGTGAGGCGAATTAGTGCTGAATCAGCATTGTGGCTGCTGCTTGGCATGCAGAGCTGCAAAAGTGTTAAGCTTCATTTTTCCTGGACTTTTAACCCTCTTTTTCTTAGGGTTACCTTTTTAATTTAACAAGCTGTCACCAGTGTCACAAACATTTCTGATGTTTGCTTCTGTAAAAGAGAAAACAAAATGTGTACAGTAATGAGCTTAATCAGGTAGCCAGAGGTGCACGGAAGCAGGAGAAATCAAAGCTTTCAAGAGGTTTTTGTTGCCATGCAAAGAAAAAAAGCCAAAGAATGTGCTAGCCAGGCTTTAGACCTTACTTAGTATAACCATCATCTGCACTCTCTGAGATACAAAGAAAAAATGTAGCCTTTGTGTTATGTGCGGCAGTGTCAACTTAACAAATGAGTTCTAGGACATGATAGCCATCGTTTTGGTTAATAACTTGTCTTTAGAAAACACTAAAATCCCACCGAACGGCATTTGCGTAGCGGGGGCGTCCAGTTTTAATGTTGTCCATGTACAGCTGCATTGAGGGGGTCCTGTGTTTTAAGCGTCAGGTGCGGTCACTGCCTTTATGGCACGATATTTCCCAAGTTCAAATAACTGAACTCTGAAGTTAGCAGGAGTCTGGAGAGTGGGTAAACAGATAGATGACGAGAAATGGGGGCAGGCTTACGCCACCCCAACAGTCCCACCCACAATTCAGTGGCAAATTTTTAATGAACAATTGTCACTCTGCAGAAACTATGTCCTAGAAAATGACAGGTTTGTTGATTTTGGCTCAAATCATCATAATGATAATAAAACAAACATTAGGAATTCTTTGAAAATGGATCAAAAGATGATTGGAGTGGAACTTTAACCACACATTTAGGTACTGGTAAGCTGGTACAAATGCACAACAGCAAACTTGAAGCTACCAGGTGGACTGATCAGAGTTCTCACGCTCAGCAATTACCCATCCATCTTCAGAACCCACTGAATCGGTTTTAGAGTCATGGTGCGGCTGGAGCCTAACCCAGCTCTTGTTGAGCAAAGGTGGGGCACACCCTGAACAGGTTGCCATTCTCTTGCAAGGCCACACACACACTGATTCACATGCATGATTAGGGGGAATTTAGAGACATCAGTTCACCTATGTGTCTTTAAACTCTGGGGGAAACCGGAGTGCCCATGAGAAAACCCATGCTCGAGGAGAACATGCAAACTCCACACAAAATGGTGCAAGCTGGGATTCCAACCAGGGCCTTGTCACTGTGACGTGAGTGCAAACCACTGTTCCACCATGAAACCCTCAGCAACAATCTTCTGGAAAAAACTATGGAGACGTCTTTGCACTGGACCGATGATGGGCAGTTGGGTCGTGGAATTGGTGTGCAGCGGAGTTCTTGGTGGTGCCGTTTGCGTCCAGTTGGTGATTGACGGAGATTAGCACATAATTAGAGGAGGGTTGTAAAAGTGCCCCACAGCTCAGCAGGAGGAGCAGCCTCACCCCTATCAGCCAAACAAAGCCTGCCCATGTCATTTATGTTGATTGGGTTTCCAGACAATGAAGACCGAGGGGTCATGGCTTCGTACCGCTTTGGATTTGACAGTCAGGAATTCATCGTTGAAGACATGGCTGGCGCTGAATCCTAGTTTAGCTCCAAACTTCCTCTGAAAAACTAAATAAGTTGTCACAAATTATTACCCCACCGGGCCTCTCAGCTCTGACCTTCCTGCATTAAAATTTATGAGGCGAGCCTTGTGGTTGGCAGCTGCTCAGCGTGAGTCCAATACGTCATCAACACACCTCACACACAAATAAACAAGCGGTGAAACACGCTTCTAAATTAGCTGTGGCTGTTTTAGCTTACGCCTAAAAAGGAAAGACTCAGAATGTGTGTGAAGGGGACTAATGCAGGGGGGTCTTTTAAATTATCTTTAGAGGTCGCCATAAGGAAGAAGGAGCATTTGTGGAGTAGGGTAACCTCCGGTGTGGCCTGACCTCTCCTCAGGTAGCCTCTTACCTCCTCCTCTCCTTGGGACGTGAGAGGTCTTGACCGGCAGGGCCATGAGAAAAACCTCCAATAGACATCAAAGTAGCTCTTTGTGGGAAAGCATCACAGTGAGTTTGTAGAGGACCCTAAAGGTCACCACAGGCCAACTTTCATGTCAGCACAGGCCTGCTTGGGGGTCAGGGGTGAGTGGCATACCTGCACAGCGCCGCTCAGGCTGTTCTTTCAGGAAATTATCCCCACTTGTCGCAATTAGGGATTCGGTTACTAAAGAGTCAATGCAAGGTTTGTTTGCAGCTTTTGTTGGGTTTGTTGAAGAGGAGCCGCTCCAATGTGAGTAAAATAAGGCGGGATGCTTTTACCGTTGCCCCTGGTTGCAACAACAGGCCTGTTGTCATTCTCCACTCGTCCACATGGGAGTTTAGATAGCAGAAAATAAAACTTCACCCCCTATTCTGGGAATTTCTTCATGAGTGATGATGTTGTTGATGGATAAACTGTAAAAGTAGAAACAAAAACATTATCACCTCTAGTGCAGCTGAGTGGTTTCACGTTAACACTTCAACAGCAAGTCTCCAATGACCCTGAGGCAAATCAGAAGGATGCAATAAGACGGGGTGGTTCTGTGACGACCCAATCAGAAAGGAATGTGGGTGAGTCCTTTAAGGTCTCACCCACAAGATTTTGAAAGCAAAGTAAAGAAAACAACGACACGGATCAGTGTTTTGGCTAACCAACCCAAGATGGGTCTTGTCTTCTTATTTGCATCTCAGTTTTTCCCCGCAGCAAAGCATCACTTCTTCCAGTGGTGCCGTGGGGTGTTTGAAAGCAGAAAGGAGGGGTTTGAACTGGTGTATATCTGAGAAGAATGTGCTGAACCAGGAAGAAGCCTGTCACCTTCCCACGGAGGGTAGTGGGGGGAGATAGAGTTGTTGTATAGCATCAGGGCTGTACACATTTATCCACGTGGGAAACAGACATGGTTGACATATTAAACTGGTGTCACACAAACAACCCAGTGTCACCGCTAAAGAATGTTGGCGGTGGGAATTTGCTCCCCTGAGGAGGAGCACACAGAGTTCCTCCTTTGCCCCCTCTTTAGGAATAAGCTGTTCTCTTTTTATGTTTCAGCGATGAGCAACAGCTTCTGCTAACCATGACTAACACTAACTTCCTTGGTAAAGTCGTGGAGCATTTTAAAGATTTCAACCTCTATTCTAAATGTCACTTTTCTCATTCAACCCCTCCCACTGACCCGCACCCACTGTTTACAGTTCATTTGCATTGTGGCTAAGAGAGTTTCGCCGTTAGTTTTTGTTGTTATCATCGGGGCAGAGGGGTTTTCCCACCAAACTCTTTTCATCCGGCTGAATGAAAACACCTCTGTGTTGCTGCCGGTGATGTCATGGCCCAAAAAGAGCTCAAAGCTGTTTCCCTGGGAAACCCCATATCAGGAAATCCAGACAAGCCCCCCCCCCAATTGTTAGAGCAGTTTGGATGGGGCTGTGAGATTTCTGATTTAGTTCCCATCCAGGACCGGATGGAAAAGCCAACTTGAACCCACTGAACTCAACTGTGCTCTGCTTTTCTTAATTGCTTTTTGTGACCCGTACTTCATAAATTGTTTCGAATATTTTGACTCCATTGTTTGCTGTTTGCATGGAGAGCCTGAGGGAAGGAGACAAAAATATAGATCTGAAGTCACTGAGACTTTTATCTCTCAGTTAAAAATTCAACCAAACACTTATCAACTCAACTAAACAGCTGTTTGACACAAGTATGGAGATGTTTTGGGAAGAAATTTGGAATAGAGATAAGATTTCAGCAAACCCAGGAAACTGAGAGAGGGGTACAGGGATGCCGTAGATCAGCTTTGCAATCTTTTCCTCCAGGAAGCAGCAACTGTAGGGAAGGTGAGTAACGGCTGAAAAAAATTGTGCAACAACTCAACAGTTCAAAGCCAAATATGGGGTCAGAACAGGGATGGTTATTGCAGGTACGAGACACTGGAAAAGAAGGGACAAGTAAAAACAGGTAACAGAAGACCAATGAAACTTGATGATATGACAGTTGCTGCACCCTGTATTTTCCAGGAGATAACTGTCAGCGGTATTATGGGAACCAGGGCCGTAGAACCAAAAGTTTATGTAGGACATAAAAGTTAAAGCACTTTAGCCACTGAAATAGGGTATAGCACATGAGATACATTTGTCATTTCAGACTTTCACCACAGGACTTGGTTTCTTTTAGTTATTCATGACTCTTTGAGTTAATTAGTAACAACTTTACAAAATATAAAGTTTTGTAACTCAATCTTTGGCGGTTCTTTTATCTAAAAATGTATCCATCCATCCATTTTCTTGACCGCTTTGTCCCTTTCGGGGTCGCGGGGCACCGGAGCCTATCCCGGCTACTGAAGGGCGAAGGCGGGGTACACCCTGGACAGGTCGCCAGTCCGTCGCAGGGCCCTAAAAATGTATGATATATTTAAAAGTTCGTGATTAATTTTCATAATATAATTTATGGTTGAATTATTTTAGATGACTATATTGTTAAAGAAATCAGCAATTCACCATGGATAGACATTCTTGCTATGATGAGATTAGCGTTCAATGTCACTAATTCACCATCGCACATGGTGATTAACATTAGTTAAGTTTTGCCTTCATTTTATTCCCTGAAATATATACTTATCGCAGCATTGCCATGCTATCCCATATTTGCATACCATAGCAAACAAATATAAAAAGTAACTATATCCAAATCCAATACCCATGAGATTTCCCAGGGGTCATTGCAAAAAAATGAGTGTTCATAGATGCTCACTTGATTGGCGAATATAGACCACAATGCATTGGACTTAAATCGTTTGTTATGTGGAAATATGTCTATAAATGTATTTTTCATGAGTTATCCAAGTTTTGATCATCAGAAGAAAGTAGATACACAAATAGAATTTTAGTTATTCATTTCTAGAGCACCTTCCACCACCAGCAAGGGAGGCCCAAAGTGCTTACATGAAAAAAACACAATACATTACAATCATAAAAACAATTCTAAACAATAAAAATATAAAATCCTATTAAAAAAAATAAATGAAATTAACATATTAAAAACCAGCAAGACAGATACTATTGCACAATAGCGGAGGAACAGTTCAACTTTAAAATCTCCAAAAGAATATGTCAAATACTCTTATTTATTAGATTTTTGCTTTATGCAAATTAGTAACATCACATTAAAAATAAAAAGTAAAGAACATGTGTCCAAACTGCATTAATATCCAGGGTACTAGCATTCTTTCTGGGAGTAGGGAGTGAATTTGAAACAGCTGTGTTGTGCCGCATTCTTAGTGATTTTATTTTTTAACACACACATTGCCATGTAACTTCTTATTGCAGATGCACAAATTAACATTCCTAACAACACAGAAAGGATCATGAATGTTTCAGTAACTCTATATTTTTATTCTGTAACACTAAAAACCCTGGAGAGGATGGAAGTAGACTCAAGTGATTTATTTGAAACAAAGAAAAGGCAAAGACTGGATAATGGAAATGAGTTGTTTTTAATTGAGAAAAAGTCAATTCACATATTCTAAATAATAACCTTTTTGTTGCAAAAGAGTGAAAACCAGTGTGCTGTACACACCTCATACACATGAACATTCATTATGTCTGTTTTTGTAACCAAAGACAGTTTACATGATATCTTCCTCTGGAATTCTCAGTTCTTTTCTTTAAATTCGGAATATTGATTTTACATGGAATTTAGCTGCAAAATTACCATGTAAATCTTTCGCTAAGCTACCATTCAAATTTAAAATGTCAAATTGGTGCCTTTTTCAGTGTCCCTGTCTGATCCCACCGGAGTGAATTTACCTTTGAAAGACTTTGAAGGTTTGTGGGAGGAAGCCTGTGGAGTCATTGGTCCTTGCAGTACCCCTGGGGGGAAAGGTGGGGAAACAAGTCTCTACTCTTTACTTCTTTCTCTTCTTTTCCTCCTCTGTGTGTGTGTTGATAAAAGGCATTATCATAGGATGAACTCATATTTAGCATTCTTCAGAAATGATGCTTCCTCCACGATAAAAATGATTAAAGAAGCCATCCCTTTGAGGAACCCTGAAAACAACCATATCTGTCTAATTAGCGTCTGAGCTCCAAGAACATGTTGTCCTGTTCTTTTTGTCTGCAGTAAATGTTCATGCTGGATCACATCATCCAGCGCTCTGTGTGAAGCGCATTCTGAGAGAAGAACACTTTGACATTTTTAACAAATATAGCCAGCAGAGTTCAAAAGCACTGCTGCACATGTAGAAAAAGACTTTTCAAACTCTCTCAGTTTCTCAAAAGTTTGAGATGCAGCCTTTTTCATTAGTTTTCACGCCCATGGACAAAACTTGCCTGTAAGTTCAATTGTGTTCAAATAGTGTATAAAACAGTTAGACACATTGTCGATCTGAATTATGTGTGTCACAAAATAGCCGATGGTAAAGAATGAAGAACATGGTTACACGTTTCTCAAGATTTAAAGTAAGACATGAATTATGTAACCAGTCACTAAAACTAAACTTGTTCATGACTTCTGTCAATTTTGTAGCCACCTAAATAGCACTTTTCCCATGAGTGTATAGAACAGTATCATCAGTATACATTATAATGTTAGCATCCTCACAGACAGAGGGTAAATCATTAATATGCATAAACAGAAGAGCAGTGGCCCTAAGATTGTCCCTAGTGGGACTCCCATTATGGATGCTAGGGTGAAGATAGCGTGTCATTTACTCGAACACACTGGCATCGAGCACTTGAGTAAGAATTCATCCAGCTCTGATGGAGGTTTTTCTCTTGACTTTTATTTAAGGTAATTTTTCTCTTCATTGTCGTCATTTATTTGCTCAGAACAGAAATTACAATCAAAACTCTTAGGCTCAATCCGTATTGTTCCCTTCTCCCTTCCCTTTCATTTAGCCCTCCAAACGGAGAGTTATGAAAAAATAGTGTCTCATAATTCGGACGTCACTTTAGTTCGATGTCGTCACCAATAATCGCCGGTCTGCTAGCTTTAAATATACATAACAACAGCGGTTTTATAACTTTAAAAAGGCCATCCTACAACAAAGAGTCATTACTTTTAAATGTAAACATCTGTGCTTCAGAACGCACCCACGTGATGAAAAGCGCTTCTCCCCGCAACATGGTTTACCTTTGCGAAAGAGGACTTTATATCCCTCCGTTTGGAAGCTTGGATTTAAAAAATACATTTCCCAGACACACTTGCACTTAAAATGCCAATTCAAATGGAGGGGAAGGGAGAAGGGAATTTGGGTCTTAGATGTATGGTTTATCACTTATACAAGCCGTTCATTTGATAGACAATTTGGTCTTTTTTAACTTGTCTGGATCAAACGGAATTCTAGATTTTGTATTTATTTTTGCTGGTGTCAATATTTTTGCACACATTTAATATGTCTTAGGGGTGAATGGGCACCTCATAAATAAACTGATTGGTATTCAAATAAAATCATTCTTTTTCATCATCATGGAACAAGCCAAACATCCTTTTGTGTTTGTGAGTTTATGCTTTAACCCCAACTTTCTTTGCTTTTATGAAGCTCATGAATACATTTTAGTCACAGATATGATTAAATTCCCTTTTGTTTCTTGGTTTAGTTAAGCAAAAAGGGAAAGTTGCTCTTTAATTACAGTAATAGTTGAGTCTTTCTGTCTCATGTTGTGTGAAACAATCCCCGCCTGGAAGATGACCTTTTGATAATGTCAGAGCAGCTGTTAGCTTTACTCTGCAGATTAATAATATGGACAAATCAAACAGAAGCTACGTAAATCCCAACTCTTAACAACACACACGGATGTGTAACTTTCCTGTCCGACTCGTCCCACCCCTGCTGTGGCTGCATGTGCGCAGGGAACCCTTCTATAAACAGCAGCCTCAGACGTGAAGGGAACGTGGGAGAGGCGCAGCCTGGAGTCCCAGCCTTTGTTTACACTCTGCGGTCCTGACGTCAGCACTGAGCCAATGGCTCAGTGGATCAACAGTGGACATAAGGGAGAGCTGTGTTTACCTACCTGGGAAAATTTCTGCACCAGAAAGATGATTGCTGCATCTTTGGTAAACAGAAGAGGATGGACAGAAGAAGGAAAACGAGCAAGAAGGGAAAAAAGTTTTTGAAAAATTTGCTGAAGGGTGACTCTAAACTTGCAGCAACTGAAGGCGTTCTGACGTAAAACAACTCTGAAACTTCAATGTCAGTTGGTTATCTCTCTCCTCACATTTATCTGTCTTTCCCATCCATCACTCCTCTGAGACGGTTGGATCTGATAAAGGAGTGAAGGCCTGCTGCTTATTGGTCCACTCGGGCCTCGCCTGACCCATAGCAGATGCAGCCTCATCTATGACGAATGTGACATTTATGGTTTGGTCCGAGATGCGTCATTGATGGTGCATACCCAAAACAAAGTTCTGCATCTTTGTTATGCAACTGACAGCTGCAGATCATCCTGGTAACTTTTGAGTGCTTTATGGCAGCCTCCTCCAGTAAAGGTTCCCTCAACCCAGCTGCTCCACACCTCTGTTGTTACAGAGGAACACGGCACAGCAGATTCCACACGTTTCATGCGGTGTGCACTGTCATGCTAAAGGTGTTTGATGGTAAGCCTCCGCTGCAGGCAAGAAGGACCAGCCCAAACTCCGGTAACACTCAGTCAACAAACATTTCTCGGTTTGACCTGCTTTGACAGTTTCAGGAATCTAAGCAGGTTAACTTTCTTCTTGCATAACTTAAGACAGGTATGAACTGAAATCCTGTTGGGACGGCAATCCGCAGATGTCCCGCGTAGTTTCTGTCACTCAAGCTGAAAGATGGACTGAAAAAGCAAAATGCTCACAGGCCTGCGAAACGAGAAATTTCTCATGGGCTGCTCTGTCAGAGACAGGTGATGTTAAAACAGAAATCCTCTTCAAAATTCTGTATTAAAACAATCTAGAGCTGATGTTGCTGGAAATGCATCCATGACATATTTTAAGTAAAGGAATGCTAATGTTTCCATAGGACATCAGAACTCTTTATTGATGCTGTCTATTGTTTAACAATGAAAATGAGCTAGTCATGTTGGATTTACTGAACTTTATTTTGTTTGAAATAACTCGTGTTGTTATTTGAATACAATGAAACTGGTTTGTGCTCTGTGTTATTTTTTTTTTTTAGATCTGCTTTATTCTCATTCAGGGTCACAGGGTTGCTGGAGCCTATCCACATACTGAAGGGTGGGGTGGGGGTGGAGTTCACCCTGGGCAGTTTGCCAGTCCATCACATGGCAACAAAGAGAGACAAACACACTCACATACATTCACACCTAAGGGACCATTTAGAGACACCAAAAAACCCCATGAAGAATATTTTAAAAACCACACATGCACGGGGAGAACATGTGAACTGAAAGGACCCAGCAGGGATTTGGCGTTAGTGACAAAAACTGTTGGGCTCCTCTT
>NC_050518.1:29435153-29459964 GCF_002922805.2 Oryzias melastigma
ACACACTCACATACATTCACACCTAAGGGACCATTTAGAGACACCAAAAAACCCCATGAAGAATGTTTTAAAAACCACACATGCACGGGGAGAACATGTGAACTCCACACAGAAAGGACCCAGCAGGGATTTGACATTAGTGACAAAAACTGTTGGGCTCCTCTTAATTTTTTTTTATTTCTTTGAGTTAACCCCCGATGAAATCCAGTTTGCCATCAGTGACAACAGAAAAACCTAAAAAAAAGTCCACAAGTGAAATCTCCAGTGTTTTCATCATTGACCATACAACTTGGCTTACTTCCAGTTCCAATGCCATTAAATCTATTCTGTCGATGAGGACTCCACCATGTTGGAGCCAGACGACATCAGCAAGCAGTGATTGGTCTGTAGGTGGAGTTTGCATTTCCATGGCAACCACCCACACCAATCAGGAGTGAGCTTGTTGGAAGGCCACACCCCTACCTCTTGAAAGCAGGCTACACAACAACGTTTTGAACTGCGGTTGTGAAGGCCAGCAGGCTCCACCTACTTTTATTTTTAAGTTTTTAACTTGAAAAGCTTGAACTACAAAAATATAATGAACAGCATTAGAATTATTCAGAACATGTTGAAAAATGTATCAGAGCAAGAATTGTTATTCCAGCAAATAGAATGACTGAGTAATCAATGTTTATTTCTCAATGGAAGTCTAGGATTTTGGCTTCTTGGAGCCAGAGGGTACTTCCTGTTTGCAACGCCAGGGGGTAGGGGTCACTCAGTCCAGTTCTCATATACAGTCAGGGGTTCATCCTAATCCACATCCCTACTTAACTCTGTGTTGCCGCTGCTCCATCTGCATATAATGCAACTGTATCCATGTGTATCTGTCTCTAATCTCGATATAGACTTGTTCCTATAACCCGATGTTCTTTTAAAAAGTCTAAATCTTGAAACAGCTCACATTGTGCGGAACGGCATGTTGCTCTGAACCAGACACAATGAAGGCTCCTTGTTATGGAGCAAAGCGTTCTACACAAGCATTTCAGTCATGTTACATTTCAGCATCGAGCTGAATTATCGCTGCGGCTGAGACCAGCTGGAATTAAACATCCGTTCTTTTTAACCTTCATGTGTAGATCGGCAGCTCTCATGAATGACAGTTTTGCTCAAGACTCTCTAATTTTAAAGCAAAAGCAGATGGAAGTACAGGTGCTTTCTGAAATTCTTCTCTGTAAAAGTGTAAATTTCAAAGTGACGTAAGACCTGCAAATGCAGAAGTAGAATAGAATAGAAATACCCCGCTAAAGGTCAAGAGGGGAAACAGTTTGTCCTCTTTGTCTGACCCATGTGCAGATTTAAGACCTGGCGTTAAAGCCCCACAAGCTGGTTCTGAATGTACCTCTGTGAGCGCAGCGCTCCATTTCACACTGAGTCATATGGACTGATCAGGGTTCTTAGTTTTACTTTAAACTTTCTGAACTTTTCTAAAGGTGAAAACAGGCTAAACTGTTAGCATTTTTAGCACATTCCTCTTTTGTTTGAAATTTATTTGTTGATTATTACAATTCAATTATTTTTTTTAATAAAGTTTCAAATACTAAAAAAAAAAATACAAATCAAATCTTTGATACTGTGAAATAATTTGTAAACTTTATCTAAATGGTCGAAACAGGTAGCATGTATGTAGCTTACTTCAAGTACTTTTTTTGAGGAATAATCTTCAACTGACCTTATGTGTTTACTTGGCACCACACTAAAGTTATGTTTTCACCACATTTTTCCCTGACACCGTGTGAAGCAGCGTTTTCCAAATCTCTGATGGGCTCCCTGACTCAGCCCCCGTCCCTGACATAAGCAGATTTTTGTTCTGGACCAGTGGACTTGGTACACCTGTTGCACCCGTTTGTATTCCTAGAAGCCAGTACTTCTGTGGTCAAAACAAAAAACAAACAAAAAAAGAACAGGTTTTAGTTTTAGAGACACTTAAAACAATTACAGGAACTACCTTGATTTGAAATTTGCCATAAGTGGTTCAACTGGTTCCAAGAGACTTTCTGTTCTCAGGTGTGACTTTGGGAAAATCTCAATTAGGCTTTTTCTTCAAATCTTTATTCAAATAGTGCAAAAGTTGTGATATATATATATATATATATATAAAACAAAACAAAAAAAAGCAAAAATAAAGGAGTAAACTTTAAAATTGATCTAATTTGGTTCTGGACTGGAAAAGGAAGATTTGATTCAAACTCACAAGGCAGGAACATATGTTTTAAAAGCTGCTTCTAAATTTAATTACAAACAACTCACAACAAAACTATTTATAGAAGCTGCTTTTATTTTGGTGACTTGATCTCTGTTTATTTTCTTCTTATGCTGCATGACTCAACTAGCTCAAAATGTTAAATGCAAATCATTCCAGGCATTTCTAAGGTACGAGTTTGTGTTTTCAAGCTAGTTAACATGCCAATCAATTTAAGCTTCACCTCCAAATGAAGATGCTGAATGACGGATGAATTGACCTGCTGTTTTAGTAAACCGGCATCTTTCCTGTAAAACATTTTTCTCAAACATTTTCTTTTGGTGAATCAGTTTGGAAAAATGTCATCCAAATCAATCACTCATGACTTCAGAGAGCGACGTGAGTTTCAGGCAGCAGTGAAAAGAATGTGAACGCCGAGGCTGTTTTAGTTCTGATGCTCTGCAGGTATTTGGGGAAGAAAAGATTTATAGTGAAATGTGATTTCCACAGCCTTTGGGACAGTTTAGCGCCTTGATATTCAATCTTCTCCATCTTGGCGCTCATTCTGGGGGGTGAGCCCGACCTCTGACCCCCCCTGCGAGGGAGTGTTAGTGAATAGATCCTCTCATTCATGGGAGACTGTTAGAAAAGAACGAGAATCTGGATGTTTCTTCAAGGAAAGGAAGCATTTCTCCTGGGAAATCCCTTTTTGGTTGTCTCTAGTGGGTCATGACTCTAAATGGGTTGTGGGCCCATTAACGGAGGGATCACCTCATGGTAATATGCTTTAATGAGCATGGCTCTCTGGGTTGGAAAATGTATCTTGAATGTGGAATAAGAGTGTCATGGAGTGCGACGATCTCAGATTTTTATTGATCACTCACGGATTATGCTTTTTGTGAGAGGTTGGAAAAATTGTGTAACCATCATCATTCACTGTGAGGTTAAGATCAACCCATTTCACCCGCCAGACACACTTTAGCTAACATTATGAAGATGTCTCGGTTTGAGTCAAACTTCAGTTTCGACTTTGTTCTCTCACCAAAATGACAGAAAACAGCCCCGACAATGTAAACGGTGACTAACATAAAAGGTGTGAGCTGTAGGCTTAAGAAGATCTTATTTTACCACCATTCAATCAAATGTCAGAAAATTGGACAGATACAGCAACAACTAAAGGTAGAATTATCAGGTATTCCACAACCCTTCAACACAAGCTGTTCAACCATTTACATGATCAACATGAATCAGCTGATCCTGATGAACGAAGTAGCTTTTCACTTTAGCTTTGCATCACTATAGAACACTTTCTGATTGTGAAGTGTTCCATAACAGCACAAAACTGCTTTTCTCTTTGATCGATCAGCTGATTTACGTCGATTCCATAAATACTCCACTACTGTAAAGGGTTGAATATCAGCACAAGACTTCCTTTTTCATCTTTAGAATTCACTGAAATAACGTTAATGGAGTAAACAGTTGAAGAGTTACAGTAGTCGAAAGAATGTTAAAGAGTTAAAACCGAACAGTATTTTACCCAATTGAATCCAATCGTGGAGAAAGTGAGTCGTTGCAGCCCTTCTGCTCATGTTTGTATATGTTTACGTAAAAAGTGTCAAGCACAAGTACTGGGCTAAATTAAATGTTTAATATTGTGTTATACATGAAACTAAAAGTTTATTCATCAATGTAACCTGCTTATTAGAATATTTAAGTTACTATGTTGTACTAGGGCTGCCACAAACTACTATTTTAGTAGTCGACTAGTCACAGATTACTTTTTTGATTAGTCGACTAATTGGATCATGTGTAAACCGGATGTAAAACACGCATATCATTTGCTTTAATCGAACTACAAATAAAGAAAATTAAGAAGATAGTTTAAACTTTTAATGAATCCTGCAGCCTCCGTCTTTCATTAGTTTCTGGTATCAAAATAAGAATTAAATCAAATGAGATCGGCATCTAAAACAAGGAACTATTTTTCACAAAGAACGCTCACAACTTTGTTCAACTTTACTACACTCTGACTCCATATAATATGAAGTAATGACTAATCAACTATTTAATAAGTCGTCGATTAGTCGACTAATCGTGGCAGCCCTATTTTTCGAACTAAAACAAAATAATGATCCAAAAATTGAGTTTTGAACCAAAATATAGGAAAAGCAAATCATTGCAACACTAAAAGTTACTATTTCTTAATTAAAGTGGAAATTCTCAGAGCTCCACCCCTTCACATTTATTACTGAAAACCCCCAAATGTTTTCTGTAGACAACAAAAGGAGTTAATTGAGTAGTATGCAGGAGTTGGGAAATATTCCGGTTTAGAAATGTCCTCTACAAAAGACACATTTTGGAGGTTAGTACTCTGAAAAATCGACACATTCTGATTGATAAATATCCAGTATTTGTGTGTTTTAAACTCTGTTTTCATAAATATGACCATAAGTTTGTGCTGACCAAATTTGTTTCAGGTTGTAAGCATCTTGAACTTTGCACATTATATGAAAAGTTTAATAATTAACTGGATCATAAAGGTTTAAACTCTGTAAATTTGTGAGTAGTGGATGAGATATTTTGTAATAATTAGTTTAATTTATGATCTTTATCATTTTCTCTTTCAGGATGTAAACTGGTGAAATGTTATTTTTAATTCTCGAAACATGAAATTATGAGTGGGATGGGATCAAAAATATGTTTGATAAATTAAAATATATATAGTTTTGATAGCATATGTATTTTAGAATAAAATAGAGTAGAATTTGTAGTCATTGTACTATTTACAAGTATAATACACTTCCTCCCCGTCATGCCTGGATTTATTTCCAATTATCTAAAACATTTTCATTTTTTTTACTTTTCAAGTTGATGCACGATTGCAGTCATTGTAAATCATCAATGTCCTTAAGGGTTAAACCTGCCGGTTAAGCTGCAACATACATTTATTCAGTTACATGTTCATTCCATTTTAAATTGCTAAAACTTGAGGTTTACACTTTTAGACTGTTGTTATTTGGATTTTAACAGATTTATTTACTTATTTAGTTGGCAGGAAAAGTTGGACTCATTAGCTTTGATTAAAAACTACAATTCTGTTTTGATGTTCTTCCAATGTTTTATCAGTAAACTGTCATTCTCTAAAACTCACCTTTCAATTCTTGTGTGTGGTTTTAACTGATGAGAAGGAGGGGAAAGAATGGAGTCACAATGGGGCCTTCAAGGGCCACTTCACTTCACCTGTGATGATCACCTCCAATGACACGAGGGCCACACACAGGCAAACTCTGCAGAGGAAAAAGCATTGAGGGAGTAAACAAACCTGACATTTTTAAACACATGCACACGCAGTCACACCTCTGTCGTGCAGATACAGTTACATGGCCCAGCAGTGAAGGAATGCAGGCAATTGTTCTGTGGGCCATTTAGCAACAATGGAAGATCACAGACAGTTAGCACCACAATGCCTCCATGCTGATCTGGGCAAAAGATTGAGTCCTGCTGGCTGCTCTGCCGCCTGCTGAGCCCTTTTTGGGAATTAGGTCGCTTGTGCAACTCCTCAATTAAGGATTCCAGTGGCAATCCTTAGAAATAATGGCACTTTCACGGGACAACTTTGGGTGTGTTAAGCTTAAAAACAAGTAAAAGTAAAACCAGTTTTGACTTTTGCCTAAATACATCTTATAGTTGAGGCAGTAAAAGTTTTCCTTGTGTTGGTTTAACTGCAAAGATTAAATCTTTACATTAGTTTTTTGTGTTTTCCTTGGTTTATGTTCTCTTTCACTGTTTTACACACATCTCCAGTCTCTCCTGGTTCTATTTCCAATTTTAATGTCTCACCATTGCTATTCTTTACATAAATACAATGTGTTTATTGCATTTTCCTAACTAACATGACCTGTAGTTGGACTTTCTATTGGTGATTCTGTTTATATGGTGTTGTGTTATGGTGAGAGTAGAAGCTACTCTTCCTTTTTTCACACAAAACCTCCAGGAGACGAGCAACACTGACTACATAAAACGACAGGTGTGTCTCTTCATTGAACAATGATGTGAAAACAAATATTATATATTTTTTTATTTGGGTCAAATGAAAGCACATGAAATATAGCCTGCTTTACTTTACCATCCATATCCAAAGATGTAAAATCCATATTTTAGAGAGGATTCACCACAAAGAGAAGGTCTGTGTTCATATTTAAAAGGAACCTTGAAATCCCTTTTTACTACCTCTTGAAAAAGTTTTGAGCAAATCATGGAAAGTGAAAACCCATTGTGGCTTCTTTAACGTTACCTTGGGTAAGAGCGTGATGGGGATTTGAGCCGATGATCTGCAGTTCACTGGGTAAGGAAGTAACTGAATTTGCTGGGAAGGGGAACTGCAAGTGACTTCTCAATGGGGATTTCTGCAAAGCTAGTTTCCATTTGTTCAACAATGAAGTGAGTCGTGGAAAAGAAGTTGCTTCTTCTTCTTCTTTTTTTTCTGTTTTAGACATTTGTATTCAAAGAGTTGGTGGAAATGGGTGGAAGTCCTGTGCCTTTTCCACCAAACATTGTTTTACATTCAAGAGATTCAAATTCAGAGGCTTTTATTGTTAGCTCACTCAGGTCTTAGCCACATGCACCTGTACAAGGGGTTGACCTGTATGGGTGCTGTGGAGTTTTTGGGTTGTCCGGGCCCACGGAGGGTCGTAAAGACAAGTTGCTACATCTTAAAAGGAGCGCAGGAGCAGTTACGTAGAGACTTGTACGTACCATTGGTAAATGTATCGGGAAGTATTTGTTAGGAAAATGTACACACTTGGGGTGTATGAGCACCTGTAGAATGCCCTTAGGATGCTGACACAAACTGTCAGGTTACGCATAAAGAGTGCACACATGTCACATGAACAGTACTAACAGGCGGGTTGAAAAACATGACAAATCCAGAAGACACATATTGCTTAAAGTCCCCCTCCGATGACAATCCTGTTTTTAGAGTTTTTAACATGTCTGTGTTGTATTTTCCTTCTGAAAAAAAAACAAATGTGAAAGAAAACAATTAATTTTTTTCATGTCTGAGTATTTCTCCTTTTAAATCAATCAAACTGTCTTGGACAGACTCTGTTTGAATGAATGATCTTCTTTCCATCAACAGCTCTGCTGCACATGCACTAAACCCTCATCTGTTCCTAGTGTCTAGTTCAGGTTCTGGAGAAGAGAAGATGGTATCTTCACATTGACTGCAGTCAAATGAGCCGCCGTTCACATTTCTGTGGTCAAATCAGCATCACTGGATTTTTGGTGTGAGTTTCATCCAATACTTACGGTAGCAGGACTGAGAACGCTGGAAAATCTCCACCAGACTCCACGGAGCTTCTTGATGTGACCACGGAAATGTGAACGGCGGCTCATTTGACCGCAGTTGGAAAGGATTGTAAATCAATGAAAGAGCATTTTGATGTTAGCTTTGATTATTTTATCAAGAACTCTGAGAAACCAATGATTGAATGTATTGATCACAGTCAATAAACATTGGAGAATTAGCTAAAAGAGTCTTTGGTGAACTGGAAGGAGAAAGAATCAGGATTTTGGAGGAAGTTCTGTCCATGAAGATCTTCACTTCCTCGTCCCAGCTGACATCTGGATCAGAACCATACGGCTGGGCATTACCCAGATTGATGGATGTTTTTATGTAGCAGCAAGGCAAGGCAATTTATTTGTATAGCACATTTCATGTACAGAGACAATTCAAAGTGCTTTCAAGGTGAAGATTTACGCTAGTGAGACACAGAGCTGTCATAGTCAGATGGGGGAGCATCTCAGTTCAGCTCCAAAAGCCACACCCCCTCCGAGGAGATTTTGGAAACCGAGGCTTCAGATCAACAAAAAAGGCTTTTTAAGACATTTAGGTTGTGGAATTTTGATTAAAAAATTGGAATGTGTTTTTTTAAATAAAAAAACTTGTCATAGTTGAACTTTAAGAAGTGCTCACATAAACAGCACGAACGGATGGGTTGAAAAACATGACAAATCCATACGACATGTCCTAATCTTATGTGTTGCTTAAGTTACGACCTGTTACCCACAGCGTGCCCACAGGAAAAATAATCATGTGTGGGGTTATTGAGCGGTCTACAATTTTGGATATTTCGTGTGAGCCACCCGAGTGTCCCGTTGATGTTTGTCCATTTTTTGCCTGCAGACGGCCCGTATCCACCCGTAAGGGCAGTTCTGACTAAGGCATCGCTCACAGTTGCACCAAAATACTGTTTCTGCTTTTCTAGCTTATCATGCTGTGGTGAGTCGTAGCAACACAAAGTAAAAACACTAAAGTAGAAAACAACAAGTTTCAGATTTGCAATGATTTATTTAAAACAGATGACGATGTGTGCAAATTTGAATCTGTTAGATGTTTTCCCAGGCACATTTTACCGTTCCAAATAAAAGGGTATTGAAAGCTGACACTCAATTCAAAAGCAGCACACCGAAGCACCTGTAGAATGTAAATATTCTTATGGGGAAAATGAAACTCTGCTTCATTCCCACATCTGTAAATAGGGGTGTAGGAGGGGACAGCCGACAGACTGATACAGAAACACGGTGGAATTTTAAAACCAAACACAGCATTCTGAGAGAAACCAAGACACTCTGCATCTGCTGGGGATTTTCCTGACAGAGAGAAACTTCACAACACTCGTGCACTGGTTTAAAGATAGTAAATCATAGAGGATGTGACTCACAAGCAGCCACGGGTGTGAAGACAACAGCAGCCGCACTCACACACATTTTTCCCTTTATGAGTCACGGTGTAAAGTGTGATGGTAGACCATAGTTCAACAATAAATCCATTGCATACAACCACGTGAAGCAAAGGTATACAAGTCATATGAGGGGATCACTGAACCGGGCGTGTTTGGTTATCTGTGCGTGGGAGGAGTTTATGAGGAAACGGTTTTTGGACAAAGGCAGCGGGTGTGGCACCTTTTGATTCAACTTTATATATGCAGTTCTATGATTAATGCCATTGCTTAGCTACTCATTAGTCATCATAGGACACCTTTGTGTTTAATCGGGCAAACCTGTGGGTCTCTCAGGAGGACCTGGACTTGGCGGCTGTCAAACATGCTGTGGGATCTACAGCTCATCCAGTCCCTTCTGCCTCTCCATGATCTGATTGTTGATCCAATCTCCAACTCTCCCACCATCTTCTCTTGAGGAGAAACTGAAGCAGTTCAAGGCCAAGAACAGAGATAAACTCTCAACCAACGTCTTGATTTACTATGGGAGTATCTTAGAGTAGTAAGAGTCTGCAATCTGTTGATTTAAAACATGTGCAAAATTATGGATGACTTTTATTTGAATCCAAGAATAAATGTTAAATGAAGAATTTGATAATTATTTAACTCTTTTTTTTACCTACTGACACTTTCAGAATGATTCTTCCTTGTTGAGGAATTAAATGTAGCTGAACCGAGCAGATTCAACATCTTTCCAAAGAACACTTCAACTCTTGGTCCGAGTCATATTTTTGACAATATTTGGCCATGATAACACTTCATGGCACCGTTTAATAAAAGCCCTTGTTGTGTCTTTTTTAAAGACGTAGAATATGTCAGAGGTTCTACTTCCCTGAGGCTAATTTTACTGTACAATACAAGTATATTGCAAGCCCCCCACTTTGTGTTGCCAAATTTGATGCAAATCACGATGTAGCAAATGTTGCAATTCCTCAAAAGGCCACTGGAGGCAAGTTCCTTAAAAGAGCAATTTTCATTTGACTCTCCAGATAAAAAGAGTGCTTCTACAGCAGAAATGAACATATGTGCAGTCTAGTGAAGAATCTTTTCAACTTTTGTCGCTTCATGAAAACTGTGAGGGTGGGGTCATTTTAATTTTAAATCAGTCATTATAATTGTATGAGCTCTTATGTAGAGACATGGCGTTTGGTTCTGGTTTTGTGTTGCTCTGGTATTGTTTGCAGAGCAATGTAGAGGTGGGCGGAGCTAATGGGTCAACATGACTTCCCTCCTCAGACTTCAATGACCAGAATCTAACGAATGATGTCCATCTGGTTATATATGTTTTCAAATATTTTCCTGAATCAAATTTAATATTTAAATTAAAGATAAGTCCAGAGTTTAAGGCTTATTTTCAATAAATCAGTTGCCAGAGGCTTAAATTCCCCAAATCCTCCTTATTTATTTATCCTTATTATTTATTTATTTTGTCTTTGTTTTGCTCAGATGTCACAATAGTCATTAAATTTGAACTTTATAAAAAAATGTTATTGCTTAAAAACATGATTTTATTAGAGTTATGGGTAAAAATGGGATAATTCACTTGAAAAAAGGTTTACAACATGGCTTTGTGACACATTTATTAAAAGCCTGGTTAAAAAAACAACATAAAAATAGCAAAACAACAAAAGTGTATTAAACAAGAACAGCTTGTTGTTCAGGATGACCCGGTGGATTACACCGGTGCCGCCCAACCTCAAGATGTTTGGAGCTGCCATAAAGCTGCAGCTCAAATGTGGAGCAACAGCTTGAATACTTCAACCTCAAACAGATAATAAAATATGCTATAATAACACCCCCCTTTTTGTCTAATAGTGTTTTTTTCTTAAAATGTGTTATCTAAAGAAAACATCCAGATATTTGATTTTAGGAGCTCAGTAATCAGAGTTTCTGTGTTGCATCACAGCACAGAGATCAGTTGGAAGGGATATTAAATGGTAAATAGAGTTTGTAATAAATGCAAAGTTTGTTGTGCATATTTATAACATTTTTAAGGCAGCTTTGGGATTTTCTTTCTCGCATTACAGTACAGAGAACAAGTCTAAATGGATTCATGCTGATATCGAATATGAAAGCACTGATCTTTAATAGCAAACAACGTTTCGGCAAATTACTTGTGTAATAAATTACAACTGAAAGGTTAATTGTGGTGCTTTATAACCTGCATCTTGGTTTTATTGTTTTGGCCATCTGTCCAACGATCCTGGAAGTTCAATGTTAGCTCATGTCAAAGATATTAATGACAAAACATTAAAGGACATAAAACCTGGGCCTTACAAAAACGTCTGACAAATAAATAAATAAATAAATAAAAAGGTAATTATTCAGATTTTTTCAGGACTTGTTAGTCTGCAGCGTCTGTTTTGAGAATCCAAAGTGTCTCCAATGCCAACAAGTGGCAGTAATAACATGGTATCCATCACACTTTCCAAGTTCTGTAGAATTCCAATGGGTCAAACTCAGACTTGAAGGAAAAGTTTGGCTTTGGTTCTAAATTTAAACCCTGACTGCACCTGCCTATACATGGTATAAAACCCTCTGTGGAGGATGCCAGACTGGACAGCTGAAATAAAAGGTCCAGGAGTCGTTTTTCAGATGTTTCTTTAGCAGGTTTAAAGTTGAGATGGAAATATTTCAGTCAAGCAACCTTTGAAAGGAAAATTTTGCTTGATATTTGAGACATACATTAAATTTTTACCTAAATGTTGCGAAAGAAGACATGCAACCTCTGTACCTTTATTCAAAGCTGTAGAATTCAGAGAGATTACAGAGAATAAGAGCTCCTAATATATATATATATATATATATATATATTAAAAAACTTGGTTTTATTGCAGATTAAAGCAGTTTACAAATCAATTATACTCAGTATTATGCAGCAAATAAAAAGCTTCCGCTTGGAGGGTTTGTGATATTCCTTGTGCAACTCCTTATTAATATATTTTTAAAGGAAGATTAAACAATTCAAAACTTAATTTTTTTGTTTAGATCTTTTAATCATTTTCTGGTGATGTTGCAACATTTATGGTTCATTTATTAATGTTAAACCAATGCTTTTCTCACCTTAAATTTGCATATATAATTAAATTAGCATCATGCTGCAAAAATGTAAACTTTTTAATTTAAAGATAAAAACGGATTTATCTTAGAATCACGCCTTGGGGTGCACCCAGATAGACATTACCTTTTTCAAACCCTTTTGGTCGAAAAAGACTAATTTAATTGGCTAGTCTAGTGTTCTACTAGTGTCTACAAATCTCGTGGTTTTCCAAACCCCTGTAACAGTTGAAATCCTCCTACTTTGCTGTAGGATGTTGGTTGAGCAGTGGCACAGTCAGTTAGTGCATTTTGTTTCAAACACAGAGCTACCTTGTTTAAGAACCAGCTCTGGCAATTTCAAACCCATACAAGGAGTGCCAAATTAGTTTTTCACCTAGGGCACCACGCAGCCCAGGGCCGGACCTGTTAAGTGGACTCTGTCCTCACTGATGGACCTTTCCAGTCTGAATACACCCTATCAAACAAAACGAAATATACCTTTGGTATATATTTATATTTTTCCATCGGATCTGCAGCAGACTTAGCAGGCTAACGCTAACTTGGACGAAAATGTGTATTTGTAAATGAATAATTAGGATTTTATTTTTGTTTCAGCTGAAAGATGAATCAGTTTTTTCAAACACCAAACATGCAGACAAGTGGATGAAAACGAAGAACAATTTAAAAGTGACCACTTTTTTTCATTAAAAATGTATTCTTTTATTTTTTCGCCTCTGTTAATTGGTGCCAATGAAAATAAAAATAAAAAATGTCAAATACATTTTAAAAGTTAAGAAGAAAATGTTTAAGTTTGTCCCAGGCCAAACACATAATACAAGAAAACTTTAAAATGAAGTGAAATATTGTACCTTGTTACAATTTGTTCCAGTTCATTCTAATGAGGCCTGACTGTAATTTGTTCATCTTTCTCTAATTAGAAATGTAGGGTCAGCTATGGTGCAGAGGTAGAGCAGGTTGGGCAGAACTCCACACTGCCTCTGGTGGTCTGGTTAGGAACTTGCATGACAATCAAGAGGCATCAGTGTGTGAATATTTAAATGTGTGGATGGGAGTGTGACGGTAAAGCATTTAGAGCTTTAATCGATGAAGGAAAGTGCTTTATAAATATATGTCATTTTGCTTCCATTTCTGTTGAGTCTCGTTTATATAAAACATACAGTCTGAATGTGATTCTGCAAAATGAAAATACAGAAAGGCAAAAATTCAGTTCCTGAAACAGACGTCTTCTACTTAAACAACTAGCCTTTCAGCTGAGCTATTAAAAAACTGGTGTGTTTATAATTGTGCAAATTATTTTATCCCCATGACTGTAAACAATGACGGGAAGGCACGGCAGCGGCAGCAGGTCAAACAAACCATGAGGAAGGCTGAGTGCTGCTTCTGTGTTTGGACTCATCGCTCTGACTCATCTTTATGTGCTCAGCAAACAGAAAAAATGTTTCCACAGAAACAAAGCAGCACAGCCACTCATCCACTATAAACGGATGGATTTGTTTACATCCAAGCTCACCTCCCCCCACCTCCAGGCTCTCTCCCGCTCTTTGTCTCTAAGCCGCCATGCACCCGACCTCCCACTTGTTCCGTGGAAGCCCTCTTATCTCAGCCCCACACTTCCATAGAAACCAGCACGCCCTCAACAGAGGCCCGTGAGTGACATGTGTGGATGCCCGGCCACGCACACATTGCTGTTTGCGCACGAGCAGCTGAGGAAAGGGGAGGGGCAACCTGCACCTCACAGCTTCTCTGGTTTGTAGGGGAAGTCGCCGCTCTTTCCTGGAAAAGCGTTGCAGACCCTGAGGCACCCGAGTGTCCACAGAGCTGCTGTGTGTGTCACAATCAAAGCCCCTCTCCAAACACTGCTGTCAATGCTGTTGATTACGCCTCAGAACTTCAAAACAAAGCGGAGGATCCCCAATTTCAACAGACCAATAGCAGTTAAATGCTATTTGCTTTACTACTTCTGCTCAGGAAAGTCTTCCTCTTCTAACCCCGTGAACAAATAAAATATTACCTGAAGGAAGTGAAATGTTAAATACTAACAGTTTGAATTGAACTAAAGCCATAGTCACGTGCATCTGTACTGGTGCTGTGGAGTTCTTGGACTGTCTGGGCTCCTGGAGGGCCATAGAGAAGAGTAGCCGGTGTGTCTCAAAGACATGAAAATGGAACGCCCCATTGTCATGCATGTGGTATTGACAAGTGTTTGTGAGGATAATGTAAGATGCACGCACTTATGACGTGCAGTTTAGGCTGTTGTATGTGTCCGAACACCAAACTCTAGTCGTGAGAGTACTAGCCTCTTACTGAGCGTGTCCAAATGCTGCGTACATGGGGTGTGCATGCGATGCCTACAAGATTTTCACACAAACTACACTCTGATTGTCTAATTTCCTCATTTCTAACTGTCAGACTGCATGCAAGGAGCTCATACGTATCATGCGAACAGAATTAACGGGGTTCTTGTGCAGTTTGCAGGATTTTAGAGGTTGAAAAGATCAAAACTCGGTATAACACGCCTGTATCTATCCTACTTCACCCTTAGGTTTCCATTTATTGTTTATAGGTCGCAAACACCCCATAGGTGTTGCAGCCATGCACCTACCATGCATAGGTGGATGTATGGGTGCATACCATGTATGCACCTATCGTTACCATGGTCGGCCTTCGCCATAGGCAACCTAGGCGGCTGCTGGAGGGGGCGCCAAATGAAAATACATTGATTATGCTACATATTCATGCTTTTTTTGTTTTGGTAACAGTTTGATACAACACTCATTTTGTGTAAAAATAAAATAGTAACAATTGAAAACATAGATAAAATGTAGTTGAGGGGGTGGGCTGGGGTGGAGGTGCCAAAATCCCTTTTCGCCTAGAGCGCGGCCTGATCGCTACCATGCAGCAGGCGGCAGGTCACAGTGAGCACCAGCTAGGTGTTTGCTATGACCTGTTGCATGTGTACAAAAAATGTGCATGAATATTTTAACTCTACAAATTCATCAAGGTGTCTACAACATTGAAATTTTGTTGTTTCATGCGCAGGTTTAACGATTTTTCACCAACTTTTATCCTCACAATGTAACTTCACAATTTGATTGTCATCCTTATATGTTTTTAATCAACTGCCAACAAATGAAACACACACTAAATTGCTTGATAATTAAAAATTCAGGTTTTTCAACCTCAAAGATGTCATTTCAGTGATGGTTCTGCTTCATCCAGAACCATGGACCAGAATTGCTAACGATTAACATGATTTCTTTATTTTCAGCAAAACTACACCAACTTAGCAAGTGGTAGCAAAGCATTTTAGATAAATCACACATAAAACTTTTTTATATAATTATTCTAATCATCTTAAACATATGTTTAAATGATTTGTGAGACAATTTAAGTAGAAGACGGAACAAGGAGAAGCAGAATGAACTATTGCTTTAACCTGTTCACTGTTTATTTTGAACAGGGGTGACAAACTCAATCGCCAAATCACACCGTAGGTCACGGGCCGATCAGGATAAACTTTTATTGGACGCATTAAAACTAAATTTTAAAACTTTAAAAATGTAACTTTTTAACACTATGAATAAAACAGGCAGGAATATTATTCACTAATTAATCAACTTATGCCTTAAATAACTTTCAGTATTTTACTCTCCATTAAAATATACTTTGTCAAAATTATTAAAGTTATGAAATAGATGCAAAAAATTATTAAAGTTATGAAATAGATGCAAGATAGCATCGGTCCATTACTAACAATAAAATAAAAGGATCTGGAGGGCCGGATCTGGCCCCCAGGCCTTGACTTTAACACATGTGATTTACACTCTCCTTTCTATCCACAAATTAAAAAGGAATTCAAGTTTTAAATTAAATAAAATCTATTTATATTTTTGACAAACAGCACAATAAATCTACACATTAAAGAGTTTACTTAAAAACTATAAATACTTACATTTAAGGGCCCATATCATGCAAAAATAATGTTTTTATTTTTTACTTTTAAGTGTTTTGTGCAGCAAATTCCTCATGAAACTCAACTCAGAGTAGTATTTTGATCCAAGAACACATCTCTGAGCATTTCTCTAAAATCTGCTTTCTGAGCACCTGCCCCCCCAACCCACAAAAACAAGCGTATTCTCACAGTATGACCTCACAAGTGAACAGCCCCTTTCAGAAGGAGTCTGCGCTGCCAGCTCCGCCCTCAAGCTAAAACACACACGCCCACCTTCTCTGCAGAGCCAGCCGTGTTCAGCAAAACGCTTTCATTTTAAATGCAGTATTCACATGCATCTATGCAAAAGTTCAGATGTTGTTTGTTTTCACAGGAGAAATACAGACACGCTGTCGAGGCAGGATGACAGAATGACATCATGAAATGGGCGGAGTCCCAGAGATTGAGCCATCTTACTTCCATCCATCCATCCATCCATCTTCTTGACCGCTTCTTCCCTTTCGGGGTCACGGGGTGCCGGAGCCTATCCCGGCTACTGAAGGGCGAAGGCGGGGTACACCCTGGACAGGTCGCCAGTCTGTTGCAGGGCCATCTTACTTCTGGGTAGGAAATTTTTCTCAGAATAAAAGTCATATTTCATAAAAAAAAATGTTTTTTAGTGTTTCAAAGCTAATATTATCATATAAATGGATATCGATTACTATGAAAGACTTCATAGGCCCTTTAGAAGCAAACCCACAACTCAGACTTATTCAGCAAAAAGGTTTTTTTAAGTAAGTTTTTCTTAGATCTAAATCTTTTATGATCACAGTGTATGATACAAACAGCAATTATTAATGCATCATGTGGATTTATATGCGTGTCTCTAAATGATGCATACATTCACAAGAATGATTTCATATTCATATCAGACATCCATTTTTAAAACTCTCAGTGTTTGCAGCCCTGCAGTCGTTACAATGTACAGCCGTTTTCATTTACAGCCTGTAGAAAACAAATGTCTTTTGATTGACGGATCATTTTCTAATTCCTAGATTTATATTGGCTTCACTGATCTGGTTACGATAAAGGTCACGCTGAAAACAACAACAAATTCTTAACAAAGTAAAAAGACTTGTTTCAAGAAAATAGTCTTGTTTTCAGTCTTGCAAGAAAAATAATCTTATTAAAAAATAAGTAATCTACTACTTCTTAAAGAAGAAGAATTCTTAGTAAGGCCATATTTCTTATTTAATTGGCAGAATGTTTTCTTTTTAAAAATGTATTCAAGTTTTGGCTTATTTTTTGGATGACTTTTTTTGCTATGCTGACCTAATTTTATGTCAATTTAACAAATTTCCTCAAAGCCAAGGATAAATGATCTCACAATATATTAAGAACATATGGATCATTGAGTGGAACGTTGACTAGATTAGCTCTGCCCACCAAAAAGTTTGGCTGCTCCAAAAAAATGAGTTTGTGAGTCCACCAGATAAAAAAAAGTCCTTCTCACCATTGTAATGAATAATATAAATTTTTATCAAACACATTTTTAAATTGTTGGGACTGGACAGACGTGGTTGTTCTGGTCCAGCGGGTCAACCCAAAAAGACTAAAGTGAGACTGAAGCAGCAGAGGGACTGCTGCCCTCTTCCCCACAGAGCCAAAAGACCAACATGCTATGAAGTCATCACTTGAAACCTTCCAACAACAGCTTTCAGGCTTTCCAAGCCAAAGCCATCACCTCACAGAGTTCACATATCAGCACAAACATATGGCAATGCAGTGAGAGCGCTCAGGGAGGACTCCGTGGAGATTAGCTCATCAGAGGATGTCCGACTCCCCAGCTCTGACAGAGAGCTGAACAACAATGTCAGAGCATTCCTACAGCCTCAGAGACTTTCTCCAGGCAGCACCGATGAGCCTAAACAGCTTTTTCTCAGGATTACAGTTAAATTCCAGCTCACAAACCGAGTTCGTGACTCATTTATTATCGGCAGAAACTGACGATGGAACGTCGACTTTGGTCAAACCAGCTGCATTTGGGAGTCGGGGAAAAATGTTGTTTTCCCGTATAAGCTTGGCGCGATGCCACAAGTCACATTCTTTCCAGGGAAGTCCGGCATCTCCGGGGCAGTGGATCAGTTCACACCCATGCCTGGTTTGTGTTTTTCTGTTTCTGCACCACCGTCATCAAAGCTCCAGCTGATCTGAGCTTCAACGGAGGAGAAACACAGTTACAGTTACTCACTCGTAGCAGCTGACCCTCCTCAGTCTTTCCCAGAACTGAGTGAGCTGATAAACAGGCTGATCTCAGTTCAGACCTCAAGCCTGACCAGAATCCCCTGAATCACAGCTGAGACATTATGATTCAGTGGAAACATCAGGACCCAGCTTACTGTAAGTGATGATACTCATCCTCCAGCTGGGCCTGAAATGTTTTTGTTTTAGCACATATTTAAGATCAAACTAAGCTAAAGTCAACACTATAATTATAAACATTATTTGGATTTTACCTGTCACATAAATGTCAGAGAACTCCAGATCAGTGAAATGTATTTGATATATAATGTGTGTCTCCTCCATTCAATTCTGTTTTATTTATATAACAGATAACAGACATATACCCAAAATAACAACACAGTTGTCTCAACAGGCTTCACACAGGTAATTGTCCAAAAACATAAATCAGTCATAAATGATAAACTATTTAAACTAATTTAATCAGACTAACTAGACCCTCCTTCTCAGTAAGGAAAAACTCCTGAAAAAAATTATTTAGGAAAAAAAGAAGAAAACTCAAGGAAATCCACTTAAAGGAGGGATTCTCTCCCAGAACGAACAGGCGAATGTATCAGGACTGTTATAGAAGAATTAGCTTATCCAACTCTACAACTACATGTTTGAATAGATGGGCTTCATCCAGATGGAGCTGGGACAGCTGGGGGTGTGAGACGAGCCAGAGGCGAGGTCCACAGCCAAGGATAGGAGCACAGACGAGCCAGAGGCGAGGTCCACAGCCAAGGATAGGAGCACAGACGAGCCAGAGGCGAGGTCCACAGACAAGGATAGGAGCAAGAAATACAGAACCTCAGTGCACCATACTTTCCCCAGTTTCTAACTTCTAGCAGATTTCTAGCAACTAAATAATATTGAAGCTTAATTCAACTGTGTCAATAGTTTGTTGCATGCAATGTGATGCTTATATTGGATGGTAATTATAAGAACAATAATAGTAAATCTATATTTTTAGCATATCAATATTACTGTAATACAATATAATAATAATATAAGACCACGTAGGGTACGACATCAAAGTCCAACCATCCATTTTCTAAACCTGCTTGGTCCTGTTTGAGGTCACGGGGTCGCTGGAGCCTACCCAGTTACTGTCAGGCAAAGGATGGGGTATATCTCATAAAAGTTCTGCTTTTATAAACATTGTTAGTACAAGAAATTCCATAGCATTGCAAAACTGTCTAACCATTCAATTGCCTTTGTCTGTATATAAGAAATTGAGTGAGTGGGGTGTCAGTAAAATTAAATAAATTCAGTCACCTTTTTTTGAAGAGGATTATAAAGAAGATATTAAGAGCAAGAATGGTTATTCTGACTAATAGAATGACTCAGAAACAGCTGTTTATTTCTCTATTGATTTTTGCTTCTTGGAACCAATGGGTTCTTCCTGTTTGGAACACCAGGAGGTAGGGGTCACTCAGTCCAGCTCTCATATACAGTCAATAGCCTAGAGCAAGGACTGGATGTATGGTGGATGAAAGATGTATTTATCTACAACTGTGAAAAGAGGAGAGAAACAAAAACCCTGAAGGTCGAAGGATTTAAATGTTTCTTGTCAAAAAAAGATCAAACACGGTTAAACATACAAAAATTCCTAGAAGTCCAATAATGTTTTTCGGGGTCTTAAATCCAAACTCAAAGGTGAAAGAAAATTAATTTTACAGAGAAGTGAATAGAGACTGATTCAAGTATAAAACAATCCCAGCTGACTGTTTCTTTTCAGCTGGGTTGTGCTTCAGTCTGGAAACACATTGTTGCTTTACCTTTAGCTACTATTGCATGCTCATGCACCGTTCACATGCACACGAGCAGTCTGGTTTCAGTCTGCTTTCTTCAAAAAGCCGTTTTCTTAACCATCAAGTAAACAGGAAACCCAGGTAAGAATTTCGAGAGACCTGATTTCCTGTTGGAGACTCATCAAGATGTTTCAGTCCTATAAATGTTTACTTTGACTGACACCCAGCTAGATGAACATCAAGCTTCATACATTTGAACTGTTCAAGGTTAAAGTCATCTCTCCTTGCTTAAAAATAATGATTTTTGGTGACAACGTGGTACTTTTTATAGACTATAAACTTTTGAAGGATTTTTGTAAAACAAAAAAGAATAAAATGAAGTTGCATCTTTAAGTTTTGGAAAAGACTCCAGATTTTTTTCTATAAACAATAAAAGACATTAAAAACACACAAAAAAATATTTAACAATGTTGATTGCTACTAAAATATTAGTAAAAAAAAAAATCTGAACTTTTTCAGAAAAACATAAAGCATATATTTTGTATTTACATCAATAAATAAACTTTTTTATTAGAAACAGACATAATTATTTCTGTACAATCAGGTCAATCTGTATAATTGTGTCTACTTTGGTTTCTTTTCATCCTTTATTTAAGAAAAAAACAACAACTTCTGAATCATTTGTCAATCAAGTGTCCCCCAAAGCTGTTCTTGTTGATCAGTTGATGCAGAAAACAAAACAACGCTGCAGGTAATTGAAAAGTCAGACTCACTGAAGCTACATAATAATACAAAGAGTGCGACCTGCAGCTTATTATCACACAGACTGCTTTGCCCTTGGTCAAAATGAGTCTTATAAGACACAAGTCCCAAGTCCCCAACCCCCGGGCCACAGTGTTTGTATCGAGCAGCAGTGACTAAAAATATATATATTTTTTAAAGGAGCCATACAATGAAAATTCCACTTTTTGAGGTTTTAAGTGAATTATACTGTTCATTCCTCACAATAAAGAACCTCAAAGCGACATTTTGATCCGCTCATGCATTTAAGAGTAATCCTCTAAAAACCTGCGCTGTCTGCAGCAGCCCCTCCCATACCCATGAAAACAAGGGGGCAGTTCACATCGTGCTGACGTCAGCACGATGTGAACCGCCCCCTCCAGGAAGAGTCTGCACTGCCAGCAGGCGGAGCTTCAGGAAGCAAATCGTTTTACTTTCGGGTAGGAAAAAACTCACGAAAAACGACAAATATTTCATAAATAATTTGTTTTTTAGTGTTTCAAAGGTAAAATATAATATATATCATATATGTATATGGATATAGTTAAAGGCTTAATCATGGTATGGCCCCTTTAATGTTTAATTTATGATCTGATTCTGAAGGAAGTTTTATTTTGAAAAACTACTATTCTCCACCACATCCCACTCATTCTTGACACATATCAAATCGTTCGGTCTTGTATCAAAAATCCATCCGCTACTTTCTTAAAGTAGCTGCACCGGCAAGCTAGCTAAGGCAATGATAAAAACAAACGTATTTGGAAAATTAAGTTTGGTGGAAAAGATCTAAAGAGGAAACGGAAGTAGACCCTTTGCCTTCAAAATAAAATAAATATGTATCTAACAGACAAAAACCAGCTTGTCTTTCCTCTAAATATGGATTTATTGTTGTTCCCACACATCATAATAATAATGCTGAATATTCACAAAATGTTACAAGATGTTATGATTAAAGTTTTTTAAATTGTGGATTGACGATTATTAGTATATTTAAAAAATGCCAGTTTTAGTGTATTGTTCTGTCACACATGAAGTTGGCGGCCATTTCTTTAGCTTTCACTTTGACAGTTATGGGTTAACAAAAAATCTAAGTCACATTATAACGCTTTCAACATGGAATCTAGTGAACAAATACACTTTAAAGCAGCTGCAGTAATTTTATACAGTATGAAGATAAACGTTACCCTCAAAAGTTAAGGGAAACTTGGAGCTTAAAAAAAGCACTTCAGTTTCATACTGGCTGGTCTGTGAGCATATTGTCTGACTTTAAACCGGCCCATGGCGTGAAGAAGGTTGGAGATCGCTGCTACTAGGATCAGCATCCCCACTCTGCATTGGTGCTGCAGGCCTTTTCCTCCTCAGGTAAAAGAACCAACCATCAACAAGTCAAAGCCGACACCGCTCACTCTTACATAACTCTAGCACAATCTACACTAAACAGTTTTCTCACTTTCTGACCGCTGAGGCGGGACAACAGGACGTTGACGTCTTCAATAATGTATGGAGCAGCTGGATGGTTTCCTGCAGCTGTATCCTGGAGTTGTGCTGCGGTCCGCTTCCCCTTTATTCCCCGCTCCTCTTTAGCAAAGAAAACCACCTCTAAAGCCTCGCTAAAAGCTACACTCCTGAAATATTCATGCTGGGATCACTGCCACCTGCGCTTGTTTGCTCAACATAAAGATCTGCTGGGATCCTGTCCGCGTTGTGAAGCAAATGGACACGAAACAACAGGAAACTGAATATTTTACTAAGTTTGTGCATCACCTGCATCATGTCCAAGTTTAAACACTGACTAAATCTGTGAAGCATCGCCCAAAAGAGAAAATTCAATAGAAATTCTCCAAAAGAATTACGTTTAGATGTCTTTTGTTTACCAGTCAGTTATATATTTAGCTTCAACATTTAACATTTACAAGTTGAGGACTAAAAAGAACAATTTTATTTTAGAATAAACTAAATAAAAACCGCTACATGTGAAATAAATCAGGATTTAAAAATGAACCCAGGTTCTGTTATGGTGAATGTAATCTCATGTTCTTCCATAGGAGACTACCCAATCCCAAAGAGCAGGGGTGTCAAACTCAACCGCACAGGGGCCAAAATCCAAAACACAACTCAGGTTGCAAGCTAACAGGATAAACATTTATTGAACACTCTAAAACTAAATTTTTTAAACTTTAAAAAGTGTAACATAACTATGAATTAAAACAGTGAGGAATATTATTCTAGAATAAATAAACTTAAACCTTAAATAGCTGGACTTAAAACTTGTGACGCGGGATCACCTGCATTTGTGACGTACGTTTGCATAGACTCCTCATTGAAACTGGCTGCTTAAACACGAGGCGACACAGGCGTGTGCATGCACCTCTGCTGATCGGCTCAGGCGTCTCCTCATTGACTGACTGAACACACCTGATCCAGGTAATCAGCTGCAGGGAGAGCTGGAAACCAGCCGGGTTTGAGGACCAGGATGGGAAGGCTGAGTTCTATTGGTTGTTTTGGAATGTTCAGAGTAAACCCAAAACATGTTGAGGTGAAGATGAACAAACTGAACAGGGCAGGTTTAAGTTAAAGTTGGACTTCAGTCCATCTGAGCTAAAAATCTTCAGATTCAGACGTTTCAAGAACTTTCTTTTATTTGTTTAATTTTTGCCATGTCTTTGGAAATGTGATTCAGCTTTTTCCTCATCTTCCTCCCTTTTCGTCAAAGTGGACACATCTGGGCTCCGAATGAGCACCTTGTGAAATGACATGCATGTTAGTCGGGGGGGTCCACATCTTTTAGGACTGATCTGTTCAGCCGGGGCGTCTGGAGCCTCCTGATGCTGAGCTCGTGCAGCTTCTCTGGCCTCCGGTTGTGGGCAGGTGTGAAAGTAAACCGCATGTCACCAAATAAAACCGTGAAAGACAAAAAAAAACGTCTTGTCACCTTTGATCGTGTTGTTTTGCTGGCGGAAGTAAACAGTTGAGGTTACTAGTGGTGTGAACAAACAGGTAAGCTCTGCGGCTGCAGACTTTGCTAGCTGCAGTCAGGAGAGCAGATGAATTTAAGGTTTCTGAGGTTTTGATAGATTAACCTTTACTAATCTGCACTCGTCTGTTTGTCAATCACATCATCCGTTTACAATGAATTCCCCCATTAAGAAAGTTTTCATTCAAAATTTAGGGTGAAGGTTTCAAAACAGTTTTTAGCTTGGAAATACTTGGTTTAAAAACAAAAGTAATAACCTGTATTTGTGATAACGTTTTTATAACAAATCAGTGGAACTTTATGATTTAGTGGAGCTTTGCTGATTTTCTAGACATTTTTCACATCTTTGGATTTATACATTTTTATTTTTTCTCTACATGTTTGATCTTTGTTAGAAAACAAAAAACAGTTTGATCTCAATTTTTGTGACCTTTTTATTTTAAAAAAAAGACACCATTTATTACTCGGAAATGACTTGTTGGGACAGTTTTATGTTCATTTCAGAATTATTATGATATAGAGAAAAATATCTGTAATAAAGAAACTTTGGGGTTGGAAATCAAACATCGGCTTTACAGATACATTGTGAGGGAAATTGTAAAGTAGTAAACAAACAAACAAAGGAAAAAAAACAGACGACTGAGGGTTTCATTTTTTTAAATAACAGCAACTTTGTAGGGGTTTGTATTGGCAAGAAACTGGCAGTAAGATACATATCTCAATACACATTTCACAATACGATATCTATCACAAGACTTTACTAGAACAATTTTTCACTTTTTTTTTTTTTAAAGCGGATGACCTAGAAAAAAACGTAAGTCATACTAAGTACACGTCTCAAGATTGTGTCGCTGACTGAACCAACAAGACTGAACATGTAACACAAGCTGATTCTCGGGGGATTTTGTTGTTCTGGTGCCGTTGAGAGTTGAGACCCTGAAGGACGCTCATAAAAAATTAATTAAACGTTATCTTGTCAGCATTTTAATTGATACCAGTGTCGCCAAATGAAATATCACAATATTTCACCAAGTC
>NC_050518.1:29460182-29462843 GCF_002922805.2 Oryzias melastigma
AAAAAAAGTCTACCAAGAATTCCGATTTTAATGACCCACTCTGAGGAAAATTGTGTTTTAGGTGTTTTTAGAATGTTCTTGTGGCATTTTTCTCATTACAGATGTATATGTAAATGTAAATAAAGCTTAAAATTCAAATTCTGAGGTTTTCTTTATTCAAATCTGTGTGAATCAGGGGCAAAAAAGACTGTTTGAAATAGAGTGTATTTGTGATGTAGAAAATACACTAGGTGGGTCACATGCTCCTTGCTCCGCCCCATTCTGATGCATCCACTGCCGACAAATAGATCCATGAACGTCTTTGTTTTCCTCATCTGAGCTGGAATACGATCTAACATTACTCGCTATTTTTGTTGCACCAGTAATGTTGGACCGTGGATGTGAGGGGCTGTAAGCTAGTGGGAAATCGTGTAAGCAGAGAGCTCTCAGTTATGGGTGATGGGAAGAGGGGTGGTGTTGCTGCAACTCAGAGGTGAATTTCTGATGCGTTACTGCCACTCTGTCCTAGAAAATGACAAATTTTGTGTGGTAACACTTTGAAAACAGATTAAGGAAATGGTCAAAGTGGGACTTCAATAAATAAACTAATAAATAAAGACATGTTTTCTTAAACTACAATTATTTTGCTTTTCAAAAACTTCCTTAATGGGAACATTTTTCTTGTTAGACAGAAAATAAGACTTGAAACAAGTATCTTTCGGTTTTTGCAGTGAGGATAGATTAGACTGAAGGGGCTTCCTTCAAACTATGGGAGAGTCTGCTGTGGCTCCTGCTCTGCTGTCCTATAATCAGCTGTATGGATGAGTGCAGCAGCCGTTACCCGAGGTGAACCTTGCTGTGAGGTTCTGCGGTCTGTTTTTACAAGCTGTCTAAAGCGGCTGAGTGGTTTTCTAATACACTCATCTGCTCGCTCGCTCTCCGTCTCTCCTCATCTTCTGCGCTGTCTCTAAATCACTCTGTCTCCATCTGCTACCACACACAGTCCTGGTTATTCATCTCAGTCTTCCTCTCTTCCGTCGCTGCAACCTGCTTGCATGCATTGCTGCAAATAACAGATTTGCTTTGGCTGCTTTCAGGCTTTTTAGTGCGTCTATGAAAAAAAAACAATGCCTTTGCATTACCTGTCACCCTGAAATGAATTCTTGCAACGTTGATTTAAAGCTTAAATGGCCACAAGCATCTCTGCTTACTTCCCTTTTGGCTTATTCATGGAGCTTTTGGATGAAGCCGATAACATACATGTCTGCAGACATTTTACAGATGCAATGCATCGCAGGTTCCTGCAAAATTGATGAGTGCTTTACAACTGGCTCCATCTCTGAGAACCAAATTACCCCTGAGACCATGAAACCACAGAGGAATTCATCAAAGTGATATTGAGTCCAAATACAAACAGCCTTTAAAAAAGAGGGAAAATAAGCTCCTCAATGCATAGAAAAAAGGAAACTGTAGAAGAACTGATGACATAGCGGCTGGGTGGCTCAGTGGGCTAGGTGAAGGGCTGGCACGCAGGAGCCCTGGGTTCAATTCCAGGGTTGTGTGATTCCCCACCCAGATTGGGTCCTTAGGTGAGACCCTTGACGCTGCTGCCTAACTGGGTCCCTGTGCCCCTCAAGTACAGGGTTTGCGTAAAAACTCTGCCAAATCACTGATGCCAAACAGTGGGTGCTGTTACGCTGTGGCGACCCCGAAAGGGAACTACAGAAGAACTGTTGACAAAACGAGCCCTTACAGATTTAACCATAGGGACATCAAAAATATGATGTTTTTTCTTTTATGTTAAAGTTTCAGATCCACATATGCTTCGTGTTTCTTGTCCCTGGAGGTCTGCTCCCGAGGAGTGGTTATCCCTCACAACCGTTTGGCTGCAGGAACCCCGACAGTTTTCTGGTTTAGCTTTTATTTTGACGTTCCTCCAGGTCTTCTCTTTCCAAGTGGTTTGGGCCTCCAGGATCTGCCTTTTTGAGGGAGGGGTACTGTTAGGATTCAGTTGTTTAGTTTGGGTTTAAGTTGTTTTTGGTTATGTTTTGAGTCGGTCACCTCAAGTCCTTGACAAACGGTGTGTGTGAAAGCAAACCAAATATCGGTGTAAAAATGAGTATACCCATTTAAATCAGGCCTACAATGAATCCTCATGTGTGTTCACACCACTGACTGTATATGAGAACTGGACCAAGTGACCCCTCCCCTCTCATGTTTTAAACAGGAAGTACCTGCTGGCTCTGAGAAACCAACATCTCATAGACTTTTAGGCAAGGCAAGTTTATTTGTATAGCACATTTCATGTACAGAGACAATTCAAAGTGCTTTACATAAAACATTAAAAGAAACAATCAAAAGAAATAGTAAAAATGTCATTCATCATCATTCAAATCATTAAAATAAAATTAAAAGAAAGTAAAAAGATTTTAATTTAAAACAAGCATAGATAAAAAGTGCGGACGTAAACTTTTGAATACATATTAATCAAATGCAACTGAGAACAGGTGAGTCTTTAACCTGGATTTAAATACACTGTGTTTCAGCAGATCTAATGTTTTCTGGAAGTCTGTTCCAGATCTGTGGTGCATAGAAGCTGAATGCAGCTCCTCCATGTTTAGTTCTGACTCTAGGAACTGATAAAAGACCGGATCCTGATGACCGCAGAGGTCTGGCTGGTAC
>NC_050518.1:29463653-29463946 GCF_002922805.2 Oryzias melastigma
AGTTTGGGTTTAAGTTGTTTTTGGTTATGTTTTGAGTCGGTCACCTCAAGTCCTTGACAAACGGTGTGTGTGAAAGCAAACCAAATATAGGTGTAAAAATGACTATACCCATTTAAATCAGGCCTACAATGAATCCTCATGTGTGTTCACACCACTGACTGTATATGAGAACTGGACCGAGTGACCCCTCCCCTCTCATGTTTTAAACAGGAAGTACCTGCTGGCTCTGAGAAACCAAGGCAAGTTTATTTGTATAGCAAATTTCATGTACAGAGACAATTCAAAGTGCTTTA
>NC_050518.1:29464017-29466967 GCF_002922805.2 Oryzias melastigma
TCATCATTTTAGTTCAATATATTCAAGTTATAAACTGGCCAATCTGATGCCTCAATCAAAGTAGGTGGAGCCTGCTGGCACCCACGTCCAAAGTTCAAAACGTTTGACATATTTTCTGTAGCCTGCTTTCAAATAGTAGAGGTGCTCAATCCTGATTGGTAATTGTTATTGCCATAGAAATTTATGTGAATTTATGTAATCTTAAGGTAATTAAGGTAGTCTTAAAAACGATGGATGGTTGATCTTACAGACCATGTTAGGGATCCCTGGTACAGACAATACGTTGTTAATTATTTTGCATTGAAGGAGTCTTTCAGAAGATTGTCAGATAATTTCCCAAACATATATCTTTCTTAAGTAAATTGTTTCTTAAAGGCTCTATCAGTTTGAAGTTTTGAATCCCTAAATGCTCTAAAATAGGCTTTTTCGGTAAAAATACTAAAACTGCGGCACTATCAGGGTTATTAATTTTTTAAGGATTGTTTGGTTCAACTCTCTGAACTTTGACAGAAAAAACAGTTTTTATGAGTTTTTTTTCCTGAAACCCGTGCTCTGAGTCTTGTAAACGGACACCTGTTGGGGGGCTTGTTGTTGCTGCTGCTTCATTTTCAGTTCTGTCGGGGTGAGAACTGAAAACAAGCTGTGGCTTCGCGGAAACCCAAAAGGCATTGTTCAAAGAAACTGACCGGCTCTTGACAGGAAATCTGGGGTCTCAAATGTCAAAATCTTCCTCTCCGTTTACACAACAGCAGAACTCAAAAAGCTCTGACTAAAAACATCGTCACCTTTTTTTTCTGTAGAAACCTCTTCCACTCAGTGAGGATATTTTTATGAAATCGTGTTGTACTGCTGCTTCTGAAGAAACAGGACGGATGAACTAAACTTGACATGTTTGATGATAAAGACGTTTGACCCAAAATAATCTGACAGTAAAAAAAACAACTTAACAACTTAGTGTAGAGTATCTGTTCAGTAATTCTAAAGTGGCCACTGAAGAAAAGACATGAATTTGCACATGTGGACCCATTGCATGTATTTTTGTTAGCATACATTAAAAGGGATTTACTTCTTCTCATTTCCTGACAGTTTTTTTATGTGTTCAAGTTCCTGTTTTTATAAAAGTGAATTTTTTTCAGCTAATCTCTCCATAGGAATTTGGGCTGGGCGATAAAACAATAACGACATGTACTGCGATATAACTCTTTCTCGATAGGAAATGACTCGCGATAGACTTTTATTTTGAAGGGTCCAGAATTGAAACTCGGCAGCTGCAATAATTTTCTTCTCTTTGGTGAGTAAAAGTTAGTCGGCAAATGGTCAGTACAAGTTTGCATGAACTTAGACATGTTCATTAGCCCTAATTTTTTTGACAAATCTTTTGTCCTCTATATCTGCACAGCAAGCGACTCGAGACACGTTTCACCCCTGCAGTCACTTCACCTGTACAGCGTTTAGTTTTGGCTGATAAAACAGCAAAACATGCGACGATTATGACATGATTCAGTCAGAACTGGAGGATGAAGCTGCTAGACCTACTGCAGCAACACAGATTAATAAAAAGTGTTGATTGGGAGACAGCGCTGTTGTTGGACGCTAATGCTATCATGCTAATGATGCTACGCTAACATGCTGTTCTATGTGTCACCTATATGCAATCCTGAACGGTTTAAAGTCAGGCAATAATTTCACAGGGCGGACTTTAGATACAACAAAACACAACAAAATGATTTCATAGGATATTAATAAAAACAGCTGAATTGAATTCACTGTGTTTTAGCAGGATCTTTGTTGCATTATAGAACTGGTGTTACACCGAAAACTGCATCCTGTAAGATGTCGCTTCCCTCAAGAAAGCGCTGCAGCTTTAATATGAATAATAACAATAATCCTAAACATTAAACTGTTATAAGTTAAGTAAGTTAAGTTAAGTATAAGTATGTAATCACCTGGAGGCAGAATTATCTCAATAGTAAATCTGTTTTCTCAGCATGTTTGAATTTGAGTGTACAGTTAGATGACAATAAAGACGTGTTCATTTATAAATTACTTTTATGCAATTTCATTTTCCTAAAAAAAACAAAACAAACAAAAGGCAAAAAAGTAAAACGCCTAAAGAATTTTTGTGTAAAATAGTGTTGGAATTTGGCATGTAAAAAATATGTTTGACTGGTTGATTTTTTTCTTTTTAATCTACTGACCAACTTGGCAAGTAACTTAGATTTTTAGAATTAATGCTTTATTTTTGAATTTTAATTTTTCTATTTTATTTGTTTTCTCTTTTGAAACAAAAGCATTTTATGCCTTTTCTTGGTTTTCAGGGAGAGAAAAACCTGTTGCATCATGTTCCTTCAGTGCATCTGTTATGTTGAAAGTATGATGGAAAAAAATATTGAAATCTTAACAACCTGCTGATGATTACTTATTTCTCCTATGAGCCACAGGGAGTTCAAGTTTGACAAATATAGATATTTGGTTCATATCGTGATATATATCGTTATCACCTCATATGAAAAATGATTTCGTGTTATAAAAAAATCCATATTTTCCGTCCTGAATTAAAACAAAAAATATTGAAACAGAGTAATTGATGATGTAACCAATTTCTTCCATTCACCTTTAGATTTTGACATTATTTTAAGTTTTTAATTCAAATATAATTGTTGAAAATTATCAGGACTGACAGGGAATTGTTTGTTCTGATGAAAGCAGAACTCCAGTTTGTTAGAAAACAAAAATAAAAATAATAACAAAGGATGGGAAGTACTATACTTTATTACTATACTATACTGAAGTGGTTTAAAGTTTACTTTGAAGACACATAAACAACTAGAAATTAAAGACAAATTTGCATTTGGAATACACCACGGATTTACTCTGGGACCCATAGCAACTCTTAACAAAATATGTATTGAATGATTCTTACATGACAAAAAAAAAAAAAATATATATA
>NC_050518.1:29467000-29489692 GCF_002922805.2 Oryzias melastigma
TGTTCCTATATACAGAGTATCTAGTTCATACAGTGGAGTATCAACGTCACACTAAAAAAATAAATTAAAATAAAAAAAAATTGTAAAAAATGTCAAAATTTTAAGAGATAAAAATTAGAAAAAACTCAAAAGTTGAACAAAAAAGTCATAAAAAATTAATAGATTTACATGAGAAAGTCAGGCTTTTTTGAAAATAAAATGTTTCAACAAAGACAATTAAACATGACCTGTTTGTTTATGTTGCAGACAATACAGATAGATTGGATGGACACCACACTGTTCAAGAATCTCATTGAACCTGCATCACTTTTTATGGAAATGTACAGCTTTATTTTCATGAAATCACAACTTATTTAAAAAAAACAGACTTTTTAAAATTACTTTTAAATCATAAAATTCTTGTAGATTTTTTCCTTTTTTCGCAAAAAATTACAATTTTTTCTTTAATTTAAGGACTTCATTCTTGTAATATTTTGACTTTTTTTTAGTCTTACTTTAGGATATTTGAATTAAACTTTATACTTTACCTTTTTTTAAAATCACAATTCTATGACTTTTTTAAAATATTTTTTTTTACGTTATATATACATATATTCTCTTTATGGTGGTTTTGATACTCCGTTTTCATTTCAGGAGACTTTGTCATGAATTCAACCTGTTTTGGTTTAACACTGAAATGGAAAAAGCCAAACAGTGGATTATTGAATCCTACTCATCAAAATGTCTGAGTGTCTCATTTCTACTGTTGTGTCAAAGTTACATCATCCTTACAAAAACAGAACGTTATTTTCAGTCTCAAAAGTTGTTTTTGCTAAGCGATCAAATGACTTCCACCGATGTTTTGGGTGTTTTCGTGTACAAACAAGCCTCTCTAATCCAAGCCATTCCAGCTAGTAATCATAGTTAATACTCTCCCCTGACAAAAACATCCCGGCAGAAGCTGCAGTGGAAGTCATAAACACTCAGAAGCCTCCCGAGCGTCAGTGAGAGCAGCATTTATCAGAGCCTTTCTGCTCAGGAGGCCTTTGTGCTCCGCTGCAAATAAGAGAAATGATCAGCCTTAACGGGCCGATTGGTTACAGAGTCAGCTCGGTTTATGTGGGGTCAACATCAAAGCGGTCACTACCCATAATCCCACCTGCTCCGCGCTGCAGTTCAGAGGCTCTTTTAAGAACAAAATCACTCCAAATAGAAGAATGTTGGATTCTCTGTTGTCTTCCAGCCTCATTTGTCTTCTTCTCGGTGTCCTCCTCACTCAGCGCCCCCTTCAAGTCCCTCCCGCTTTTTTTCATGTCTTGTATTGTTTGCTGAGTGGAAATGCCTTTTTTCAAGCTCCAGCCAAGGATCACTGTGGGTCAACTCAGGTCAGTCTGATCTGAGTAAAGGAGCAGCCAGCAGACAAAGATCCGGCTCTTTAAATCAAGCTGACAGTGATGAAAGCGCACGTTCTTTTCATTTTCCATTTTTTATTCAAACTTTTACGACTGACGGACCTGCTTTCACTTTGAAATGTAACACAGAACCGTGCACTAATTCCAGTCAAATATTGTCAGAAAAGCATCATTTCACACAAAGCTGTCATGTATTTGCAGAAAAAATACTATTAATCATTTAAGAACTTTAAATATCACAGATCAGAGCACTTTTCACCACTTCATCCACAAAATGAACTGCATCTTTGAAACAGTTCAGGCTCATTTTTCTGTCTAATACCATCCTTTTTTACTCAGAGAAAAATTGAATAATAAATACGAAGATCTCAATTTTTTAGTACCCTGTTATTAAGTATTACTTCTCTACTATAGTACTTAATTATTGATCATTTGAAATTGACGACCTTCTGGATTAAATGATTCTCTTCCGTTTTTAAAAATCATTATTTCCATTAACCTATAGTTTGCTTATATCTTGAAACTTTATAAAACACACATTTTAAATGTGTTTTTCTGAAATAATTGTATTTTTCTGATTTCAGGTGTTGAATTTTTGAGCAAAGTTCTGTGTATCACACTGCCGTTTTTGAGCTAAACCTCAATGTGTTACCACAAAAACATGAACATTTTCATTGACCCTTCTGATTCTATTTTCCAGTTAAAGCTAGATTTAAATCATACATTTACATTTGATCTGTGTTTTGGTCATTTTAGTTCATTTTTGGAGGCCCCTCTGATGATTTTTTTTATATTTAATTTTTTTATTATATTTAAATGGAAAACTTAAATATTGACTGGATCTTTTGAGTCATAGTTTATCATTCCCTGATTTGTCCACTGTGGAAATAAGACATCCTCTCAAAGTAAAACTGACACAAATGAATGATAATTCCTTTGTCTGCAGCGGTTTTTTCTCATGCCGAAGGAGAAGTGAAATCAGACGTCTGCGTCAAACTGGAAAACCCAACAGAACTCACCGAGTAACCTCGAACATCCTTCCTCTGACACAACAATCTGCTGCTTGAATTATGAGGCCGAACATGAACGTCCCAGCCTCAAACTCTCCACCAGAAACCAAATAAAAACTGAGGGGGAAAATCATAAAATACAAAGATTTCCTGTCGCTGCCTTTGCTTAAAAACTCAAAAACCATTTGACCAACTTATCAAGCCGTTTCAAGCTGAACTTCCTTTTTGTTCATCCAAAAGCTTAGCTGACTGGTTATGAAGTGGTGCAACATCAGAAAGAAGAATTAAAGGTTTAATCGAAGGTCACTTTACAGCACAATATAATAATAATATATTATATTTAAGTCAAACTATTTTAGTTATTAGTGTTTTTTCCAGAGTGAGGTGTGTGGTGAGAAACCGGATCGTCACAGTCCCTCTGATCCGACTGCATGAGAACTGGACTGAGTGAGTGTGACGTCATCCATGAAAACCGCCATGTTGGAGCCAGACGTTGCTAGAACCCTAAGCAGTGATTGGTTCGGGTACCTCTGAGTCAACGTTTCTATGGCAACCACTCTCTCCAGTCACGAGAGAACTTGTTGGAAGGCAACACTTTAACACAAAATCTATCAATCAAACATTTCCACCTTACTTATACTGAGATATGATTGGCCAGTTTATAACTTAAACTACAGAAAATATCATGTAAAGAAATTAGGATTAGAAGAGCGTGTTAAAGAGATTTTAGCCTTTAGTGAGGAGGAGTCACTCGGTCCAGTTCCCATACAATGGCTACGATGGATCATGTGACTGAGCATCAGCATGTGTTTGAGTTTATGTTGATCACATGGTGAAATATTAACACTCAGGTGATGAGTGAGCTCATGGAGCAGAAAAAACCACGAGAAAACAGAACTGGATTGCAACTGAAAACTTGAAAACAGAATTAGAAATGTGAAAAAATCTGCTGAAATCCTCATTTATGGTCACGAGTCATGTTTTTATTTTTTAAATGAAATGAATGTTTTATATGGTCACCAGGTTGTGACACGGTCAGGGTGGAATTTGTGTGTAGCGTCTGTCACTCTGAATCACTCTGTATGAACCTACCACTCATGGGAATCAACGACAACCACAGGAACCTTCTTCTGTGTCCCAAGATCAGAACATGGGGTTTCCTGATTCTGAATGAACATGCGTGACTCACACTTCATTCACAAGTTTGGTCACATGTGCTATTATTCCTCCATCCAGTGATGAGTTCAGTCGTTTTAGCTGATAACCTTTAACTGTACTTTCAGTTGGACCATCTGCACGGGTCACCTGGAACCAGCTCACTGCAGACCTGTCAGAACCAGGACCGCATGTTTGCTGATCCCCGTTTTTACATGAGGCCTGGTTGTTTGTTTTGGACGGAGCAGGAAGGCGAAGGCAGATGGAGATGTTTTCTGCCTCTTCTGAGGTTATGATTCAGAAGGAAAGCTGCAGAGGAAGGATGAGGTATTGTCTGGTGGTCGGAGAATGAACTCACTCCCCTCCGTCCCTTCAGGCGAGGGGAGGAGGGAGAGAAACGGGACGGAGGTGGGTCAGGATGATGTGGCACGCGGGGCCAGATGTGGTTTCTCAGAGAGATTTAGAAAAAACCCACCAGCAGCGGTGGAAACGACGCGTCGCTCAAAAATCTGAAACCACAAGAATTCCGCCAAAGAAAGCTCGACGCAAACAAGATGTCTGTGACTCTGGCGGAGAATGTGTCAGTCGGGAGTGTCTGCAGACAACTGTGCTGCAGAAACCTCCTGTAGTAGTTCATTTACTGTGTTCCTTTGAAGTAAAGACACAGTGAGGATATATGTGAGGTTTTTGCTCTGAAAATGAAGGAAATCAGCATCAAACTGCAGCTGGGAGCCTCACATCTGCAGTGAGGAAGCAGCAGCTGCGCAGACTTCCTTCGCAGTCAGCGCAGTTCATTCATGGTCAGACAGGAAGAGGTCTGAAGGAAGCAGTTCTGGACCACAAAGTGTTGTTGGAGACTCTCAGAGAGATGAGAAAGATCCAAACTGACCGTGTAAATTCAGGTTTAGTTTAGTTCTAGTTTGAACATGAAAAAAATTTTAAAAAAAAATTGAATAACATAAAATGCCTGGGGTAGAAACAAACAAAAAACGTCATGCAGTGAGTAAATAAAAGTAGGATGAAATAAATCGCAGGTTTACATTTTAAATGATTTTATTTTGAAAACCAATTTCAAGACATTTCACAGCCTTTTGGTTTTTAGAAAAAATGATTCAATATATAGTTTGGCCTACATCAGAAATAAAGAACATTTTGTTGGAAAATTTGCATTTATGCTTGTAAAATTTTGCAAGTAAAATGAAAAATTGAATAAAACCGAAATGCCAAATTCTTATGCTGGCGAAAGCCAAACAGCACATGCTTCCAAAGAAATGAAAAATAGGTTGTTGTGAATATGATTTAAACTTAAAAAAAAGCACTAAAAACTAACAACACGGGAACTGTCGGATGCGACTACCATGAAGTCCATTGATTCCTGATAATGTGCACTTGAAAGAGCTTTATCCCTTTGGTGTAAAAAGTGAAACATTGAATGAATTAACAAAGGTTCTGTAATTCGTAACAAAAAAATTGTAATTTGTGTTTAAAAAATAGTTTTTATCAATTTAAAATTTCAAGTTGAGTCAAGTCAAACTTAATTTGATGAATCATATTAAATGTAACAAATTACAGAACTTTTGTTAATTGATTAATTTTTTTCAGTGTAATTAAACAATGGTCTGGGTGAATTCTCTACTCTGATTGGCAGTAGATTTATTAAAAAGTGTTGACGAACGGTCCAGGTGAATAAATGTATTCATCAACATTATGTATAGCTTATCACTTTCCTCCTCTGGTTAGTCCAAATTCAATAAATGCAGCAGAGCGAGAGGCAGGTTCTGTAGCCGTTACCATGACAACGCGTCATTGATATTTATTTATATTGTAAATGACAGTTGTATAAGTGGGATGATGCCTGATGTGGCGTCCGTTATCAGATATTAATGGACATTGCGGAAGCAACCGGACGCCTCATCCGGCATTATCAGCAACAAAAGAGAATAAATCTTGTTCTCCAAGTCTGTATTTTTAACATCTCACTATAAATTACGAGCTTTCTTCCACACCTCTGAAATGTTCAGTTTGTTTTCAACTCTTTTTTAAAAGCAGAAACCCTTTTTGTGAACACTTTGATGGAAACTTTCAACTTTTTCCTAAGGAAAAGAAATGTCTTCTTCATATTTGTAGAACCTCCTGCTCTGAACCGCTCTAGTGGAATTTCCTCGATATCCCTGTGATAACATGTGCAGATGTGGATTAGCGCAGCAGCTGTGATGGCTGTTTTGATGCTGGCGTCGGCAACAGCAGGAGAAACATAAGAAAACCTCCAACCCTCAGTATGTAGGGAGCGATCGCCCCGTTAATCCCAGTAATCCTGCCTTCATCCTACCTTGACCTTTATGCAACTACCAAAACAAAAGCACAGACATGTTTTGGGCTCTGACGTCACCCTTTAGTCCACAGAACATCAACCTGAAGGAAAAGAAAAGGTTTCTGCAGTCTATAAGCTGCACACTGACTCAGGCCTTCATTCATGCTTTTGCTCACAGGCTGCCAGATCATTTAAATTTCTCCTTTGCATATCAGCTGCGAGGATCTGGAAGCTGTTGCGTAATCAACAGAAAAATGAACGCAACGTGGTGGCCTCCAGATAATCCAATAACAAACTGAAATCCTTTGTGATCACATTATCGCCAACGTTGGAGCCAGATGGCTGCAGAGAGGAGCAGTCACTTATCTACAAGCCTCGCTTTTCCCGCTCTCCTGCCATCTTCACACCAAAGAAAACATCTTTCTCACTTCAGCAGGATAAAAATGTTTGTCATTTCTTTTTTAAACTTTTAATCCCTGACCCCAAACATTCAGGAAAATTCCCAGATCATCAAACACAACAGTAAAAAAGTAAAGTTTCACCTCTAAAGTGCTTAAAGACCGACTCCGATCATCTTTTGACTTATTTTCAAAGCGTTCCCATTGATCTTTAGTTTTTGATGATGCCGTTTTATCCAAAATCAAAAACCCGTTTTGTTTCTAGGACATAGTTTCTGCAGAGCGGCCATTAGAAATTCACCTCTGAGTTGGTGCACAGCAACTCCGCCCCCTAGCTACAGCTAGCTTAACATCACTGGTGCAACAAATATCAGAGCTTTTCAGCCGTGCAGTTTTGATCCAGATTTCAGGTCAGACGAGGAAAACTGTTCATGGATCTATTTGTCTGAAACTGGAAGCATCAGAATGGAGCGGAGCAGAATGCTTGTGGCCCCACCCAGCATGTTTTCTATGTCACAAATACAATCTTTTTCAAATGACACTTTTGTTTTGGATTCACAGTGATTAATAAGGATGTAGCGATTCTTTGGGAATCGGTAAAGTCAACTCGCCAACATGTTCATGTGTGTGTTTACACTCCGGCAACGCAATCAAGCGGACACTTTCATTGAAAAGTCAATGCAAATGCGCGCACACCAGAATTACTGGCAAACCGGCAGTTCAAGATGAAAAGATTTTTTTATTTTATTTTATTTTTTTACTATTTTCAGTCAAACTGACAACAGCATAGATTGAGGTTAAACAACTGTTCCTGCATCAAAACCTTTTTGATTTAATCTGTATTTTTGTCCCACATCCCACATTTTTATGAAACTATCAAAAACTGTCAATAAAAAAAAATCAACCATTTTTAAAAGTTTTAATCATATATACCAGAAATAAACAATACATATTGAACTGATACTTCTTTCTGTAACTGTGAGAGAATTTCAGTTTTTCTGCTCTCTTTCTCATCATCTTCACACCTGAGTGTAGTTTGTAATCCCCTCATCTACTTCCTAATCTGAGATTACACCTTAGATTATAGAAGTCTATGCTTTTAGGTCCCCTTTGTTGTGGCATTTCTTGATCCTGCTCCTCTTCTAGGTGTCCTTTGCTTCATTTTATTGTGGTTACTTTAACTTTTGGTTCAGTTTTGTTGTAAAGATCAAATTTATGCTATAAATTCTATCAGTTTAACAGCCTGACACTCTAGTTTAGTCAAATCTCTCTGCTCTCTGGTGAATATTCTGTTTGTATTCACTGTCAGATTGCATATTTTAAGAAGTGTTTTACAATAGATGTTTGTGGTGATCCTTGGAGGTTCACAGTTTCCCTCCTGGCGAGCGTTCTCACAGCATGGAAGGCTTTTTTATTAAAAAAAGTACATTTCTACAGAATTATCATCCTGCATATTTACGATGCAAAAAAAATAAAACAAAGTCTGCGTTGCATTTACATTTTTAACAGCTGCTTCACAGAGACTCATCACACATGCATCATTTCAGGATGCAGATGCTCGCTGGGAAATTACAATTTCAGATTGTACCCCCTTCAGTTCTGTGCACACAGCGAGGCACGCGCGGCGAGCGCACACACGCCGTCCTAATGAACATAAGAAATGTTAGCCGTGCATTTTCAACATCTCAGGCTGCGCGCGCGTAATTACTTTCCTTTCATGAGAAAAGAACTCTGGGAATAATGAAATCTCAGTGGGAGCGGCAGAAAGCTCCATGCATTATTGCAGATCTTTACATCCACAGAATGAGATTTAGGTAGAAAAACTGTGCATTTGTGTGGTCTTTGATGTGCAGTTACTTTTTGCATAAATGTGATGTGAACAAAACACAGAGCCATAAATACTCATGTCTGAAGGCTCGCCCAGCTCCACAAAACTTTGTTGCCGTAGCGATTGCCATTTGAATATTTACATACTGAAGCGATCGTGCACAGAGAAGAGGGATTTCAGCCTTTCCAGAAAAACACAATCACACGCATGCAGGTTGTATATATTTGTTTAACATTTTGTGTTCAAAGCTAGCTCTGCTTTACATAAAACACAAACAGAAACATTTAAATATTAAAGGAGTTCTCACGGCCCTGCGACAAGCTGGTGACCAGTCCAGGGTGAACCTCGCCTTCGCCGTACAGCGGCCAGGTGAGGCTCTGGTAGTCGTGACCCCAAAAGAGACACAGCAGGTTAAGGAAATGGATGAATTTAAAATATGTACACTTTTGGATAGAAACTAAACAGGGGGGGTTTTAACCTGGATTTAAATGGAGTGTTTCAGCTGATCTGAGGTTTGTCTGTTCCAGATCTATAGAGCATAGAAGCTGAATGCAGCTCCTCCATGTTTGGTTTGGACTCAGAGGACTGTCAAAAGACCGGTGGGTACAGACCGGGCATGCATTTTGGTGCTAAACCATTCAAAACTTTATAAACCAGCTACAGAACTGTAAACTAGTGGTACCACAAACGATTATTCTTATAGTCGACTCATCACTGAATATTTTTTCAGATTAGTCGACTAATCGGGTCATAGACAAACATCTTAACCATCATTAGCTTTAAACTAACTAAAACCTAGATATATAGCATTACCTGCGATAACACTGGTGTAATGCTGTAAGATGAATTTGGTCGCTGAAGATGGTAAAATGCATTTGAATCAATGCACTTACTGAATGTTGCATGTTTTGACTCAACTGCTTTTTGCTCTTTCTACCCTATGTAAACCTTTTGCTGTTGAATTATTTTATGACTGAATAGTTTTAATGATGTAAATTGTTGTATGTATTGTGATGTCTTTTATCTACCCTTGTTTTTTTCTCTGTCCAGGTTGTTATTGTAAATAAGAACTTGTTCTTAATAGCTTACCTGGTTAAATAAAGGTTTAATACAAAAATTTAAAAAAATTATAGCTAAAAACACTGAAGCTAAAAACCGGCTAAAATATTAGCTAAATGCCAAATTAGCCTAAAAAACCAGAAAAAAGCCATAGTTAGAAAAAAGAAAAAAACACAAGCATGCAGCTGAAATTTTAGCTAAACTCCAAAATAGCCCAAAAAACTCAATAAAAAGCCAAAATTAGCCAAAATTGCTAGCATGTAGCTGAAATATTCAGAGTATAATAGTTCCGAATGCTAGCATAATGCATATATAACTTTCAACTTTACTACACTCTGAATAATCAACAATTAAATTAGTCGTCGACTATTTTAATAGTCGATTATTTGAGGATAAGTCGACTAATCGTGGCCGCTCTACTGTAAACAAATTTGTTTTTAAGAGACTTTTGTGACTCTAACAAGTCCTAAACAGAGAAATATTTCAGATACTTTCATTGGAACAACACAACTCTATCACGTCTGTTCTGGGATCAGTTTTTGTTTTTACTTAAACATCTCTTAAACATACCAGCTCAGTGTCCTAGTGGTGGAGTGTCCGCCCTGAGGCAGGAGGGTCGTGAGTTCAAATCTAGACCGAGTCATACCAAAGACTTAAATTTGGACCCAGTATCTTCCTGCTTGACACTCAGCATTAAAGGGTTGGATTGGAGGTTAAATCACCAAACTGTTCCCGAGCGCAGCTGTGTCTGCAGCTCACCACTCCCCTGGAGGATGGGTCAAATGTAGAGAGCAAATTTAACTCACCTAAGAGCGGGACAACTGATGGAACTTTCACTTTGACTGAACTTGTTTTGGTTTTTGCGTTTCTGTTTCATTGTTTGCTTCCTGTTGCATGATTGCTAGCATGAATGCTAACAGGATTTGCTCCCGTAAAAACAACAACAGAAGGATCAGTCAGTTTGAATTTGGATATTTGGATCTTTGTTTCCCCGACTTTTGAGCTTGTAGCTGATTTTGTTGAGCAGTCAAATGGCAGAAATTGTGACCAGTAGTGAATGAATATTTCTCAAGAGTTCATATTATTTTGAGCCTGAAATCAAAGGCAACATAAAATATTTGAAAAGACAAAACCAAGATCTTTTTTTTAAAAGAAATTTAATTTAAATTAAAAAAAAAAGCAGTAAATTAGAAAATCTTTAAGTGAACATGACACAAATATCTAAAAATGTTATTTTATTCCTCTGGATGTCAAAACACTTTGAAGGATGTATTTTTTTAAATCACTAATAATTATTTTATATTTATAAGTAGGGATGGGATTATCTAAGTTTGCTTCTTTACACTTTTTTACAATCAATCCATTTTTTGTTTGTTTTTTGTATTTTCTAATCAATGCATTTCATTAGTTTGAAAAATCCTGTGTTGTCCACAATCAATGCTTGAAATAAACAATCAATCAATGAATCAATAAACATTTTTTTTATTCCAAAGCAACTCAGTTAAACACCTGATTTCACAATAATCTATTAATAGTTTCTCCAATAAAACTTGAAAAAACACTTTTTTTTTTTAGTTTGGATTAAATGATCTCCTTCCAGCTTCTAAGACACATTTTGCGTTATCTACCAATAAAACAAACAATAAAACAAAGCAGTGAGACGTTTCCAGTCTCATCACACAGCACAATGCTGCCTTTGCCGTCAGCTCTATTGTGGTTGTAATAACTGGGGATTATTTACATTCTTTACTTCCAGGGAATTTGGGATTCTCAGGAAGTTCGATGAACTGCGATTGTGCAGTTCATCAGAAGTGTTTATCGTTACGACTGTATTTCAGTTTTGCATGAATGAGCTTGTTGTTTTTGTTCTGTCTGTTTGACTTTTGCTTTGCATGACTTTTACGAGTAACGCTGACGACCTGCGGTTGTTTTCTCTCACGCCTCGTTTTTCTAGTAGAACTTTAACCTTAAAAATATTATTTTTCTTTTAACGTTTTTTTTCTCCACAGCAATGTGTTAGAAAAGTTAATATAGAGCAAATTTACAGGAAAATGTAAAAAAAAAAATGCAAATTACATGATAACAAATACATTTACATACAATAATAATTAAAATAATAATGACAAATACAAAAACACATTTAAAAACAATTAAAATTGAATTTGTTTTTGACTTGCCCTAAAGATAATTTAACTTAAACATATTTGTCTTCTAAAAAATGAACTGGACGACAAACACAAGAAGTGAGTAATGTAAAAAATAATTAGAAAAAGATGTTATTTCACATTGAAAATTTGTAGAACATTGTGTAATGTTCTCATTCTATTGAATTTTCACTATTTTGTGCTTACTTTGTGTATGTCAATAATAATCTTTTTCTTTTCTTTCTTTTTTTTTTTTTACACATTATTTTTTTCCAGCTCAAAAGGGGGCGTGATGAAGGAATCACTGTCCTTTATATTTCCCTGGGATAGGACAACAAATGTAGTTTATATTTGTGTTTAAGTTTTGCTCAAACATTAACATACATTTTCCTACTTTAAGAAAATAAATAAATAAATAAAACAATAGAAAATAAATGTAATTATCTCATCTTAACATTTAGGTTTATGATAACAAAACACAAAGCATGCTGGGAGTTGTGGTCTTTATCAGGAACTTTTTCAGTTTTGAACAGAAAGTGTTAGAACAATAAGTGCATGTGTAAAACTATGAAATGATTATTGTCTTTAGTTAAATTATAAATCTGAATGAATGTTGAGTTTTCATTAAAAAAAAATCCAAACTGTCATTAGTAGTTGACAATCTGTTTGTCCTGCCCACTTTTGATGAACGGTAAGAAAAAATGACTATTTTCTGATCCTAAATTTTAAATGAGGTTGAATTTAAGATTACATGAACTGAAAAATAATCTGAGGTCAGATTTTTCATAAAGGAATTATGAACAGGAAGAGAAATGTCACCTGATGCTCACAGTCATATACATTTGTGTTTTTGCTAAGAGTCCTTTATAGTTCCAACACTCCTGAAAACAAAAGTTAACGCACAGTTTAATACTGAAGATGTATTTCTGCTGAACATCAGGTTTGTTTCTTGGTGTATAAATTGAACTGCAAAAAGAAACGAGTTTTAGTGTTTGTTCATCAAAAAAAAAAAAAAAAAAGGAAACTATTTAAAATCTCAGGGATGGTCGTTTTTAATTAAAGGTGGAAAACTTTTTTATTCCAGTTCCTGAACAGAGAGCTTACAGAGAACAGTCCAAAAGTGGTTCTGCCCCGGTCGTCATGGTAACCAGAGATGCTCCGGGGAGAGGCAGCTGCTTAGCAATTGTTTCTCTCAAGAACATACAGAGAAATTCACCACTTTAATTAAATGGACATTTTGTTTTTATGTGTTTTACACACCCCTAAACTGGTCAAGTTCAAGCTGTTTCTGCAGTAACTTTTGTTTGATCTTCAAAGATCCAGAATTTTGACATGACATATCATGTTGGATCATCCATGAACAGCAGAAATCCTCGTTCTGGACGTTCAAAACCAGAGACAAACACGAGTTGTGAGGCTGTTTGACAGCTTTAATTGTTAAAAAGTGGAGTAATTGAAAATCCTTCTGGACTGTATCCCCACTAGTTTTCCTTTGATTAAATAAAAAAAAAAACTCGACTCTTTATTATTTCAGAAATGGTTCATGAAGAACCAAAGGAAGGATCTGCCTGACACGCTGAAGCTGTCATGTCAAACACATCTCACCACAGCTGCTCTCAGGAGACGGAAAACATACAAATGCAAATGTAGCACAGTCGAGATGCCTCAGAAATCATTTGCATTTGGCAGTTAAACAGAACTGGATGAGAGCTGGATGAATAAGGAAACGTCTTTTCACTTTAAAGAACATAAATCCTCCTCAGAATTAATTCAAATCTATACAGATTCATTGAAGTTGATGCAGATCGTCATGTGACATTTTCTTTATTTATATGATTTTATCTGAACATATTCTCATTTTTATACAAATGTCTGTCTGATGAATTAATGCAACATGTTTTTCTTGTGTTTATCTTTGTCAAAGAGTTGTTACCATATGCTTTGCTGCAGTATTGACTCCAAAATAGACAATTCATTCTTCATTTCTGCTTTATGCTTCAGTGTTCTGTGTTTGTTGGCATATGCACTGATGTAAAACTATGGAAGAAATGGAATCAAAGGGAAAACATGTCGAGACAAATCCGTTTTTCAGGAAATCTCCATGTTACTCGTTATCAGATAACCACTGACCGTAAAATTATCTGTCAGGATTCTATGCTTTGGTTTTTGTGGTGCTTTTGTCGTTCTGTTTTTCCTGTCAGTATCACTACGGTCAGGTTAATCACCACAGCTGTCCTCAGTAAGGTAATCAACCTCAGTGTATTTAAGCTTCTGGTTTTGCTCAGTTCTGTCACTTGTTTCTTGTCATGTTTCAGGTTTTTTTTTTTTTTTTTTTATTATTAAATGTTTGAAGTTTCTGGCACCAAGCCTGGTCTCCTAGGTTTGGGTCCTCCACCATCAGTTCCTGACATTGTCATGTTTTCATGGGCTTCTGTACAATCTTATCATTTAAGAATAATCAAATGTTTTGTGTGTGTAAATGGTTCAGTGTTTCTTTCAAACATGCAGATGATTAACGTTAAATATTGCCAAAATATTTAGTGAGGCCACTTTTTTGTGTGTGTAATTGGCATTGTCTGTATTTGAGAACTGGACTCTGAGAGTGGGACGTCACCCATAGAAAATAGTTTACTTCTGGCTCCGACCTAATGAAGTCAATTCAGTTTTTTTGTTTTTTTTTGGTTTTTTTTGTTTTTAACAGTCACACCAGTTCCAGGCTCATCATAGTCCACAGCTGTCATCATTTCAGCTCATTGCTTCCTGTGTTTTCATCCTGGTTTTCACACACCATAAAATTGCACAATGTATTTGTGATAATTTTAGTGATTATTTGCCTAATAGAAACACAAATTTTGAAAAAAAAACTTGTATTTATCAAAAAAAAGTTTTTGCTCTTGGAGGTTTTTGAGGAGTATTGAAATTGACATATTTCACAAAAACTGCTAACTTCTTTTCCTTTGGGCTTTTCCCTTCAGGGGTCGCCACAGCGAATCAGTTTCCTCCATCTAAGCCTGTCTTCAGCATCCTCCACTCTAACACCAGCCACCTTCATGTCTTCATTCACTGCATCCATAAACCTCCTCTTTGGTCTTCCTCTAGACCTCTTTCCTGGCACAAAAACTGCAAACACTTTTTCAAATTAAATGAGTCACATGACCAACAGGCAGATACCACTGGAGCTGCCATAAGAGATCCTGCAGCTTCACATAGCTCATCAAAAATTGAGTGTATCATGTGGAATTGTTGGATCCACAGCTCCTCTGTAAAATAGCCAACCACCTTTTCCCAAAATCTCTTCATCTGTAGCCCCTCCCACGTAGCTTGTCGCTTCATGGAATGAATGACTGCTAGTGGTAGAAATTTGAATGTATCTGCTGTAAATCAAAGTATTGTTCACATCCATGTTTTTAAATGACTTATTGCATGAGATGATTTGTGTTTATTTGCATAATTTTGATTTATTGCAAAAAGTGTAATCATAAAATTGTTTTTTTTTTCACATTTCTAGAATACCAATAAAGTTTTCCGTATATGTGTAATGCAAACGCAGCTCTTGTCAGGTCATCTGCTCGGGTTTGGCCTCTTTTTTGTTTCTTTGTGGGTTTTTGCCATGTTTTATTTAAGTTTCTGTCACTGAGCCCGGTCTGCTGCGTTTTGGGTCCTACATCACCAGTTCCTGAGTGCCATTTTGGAGCCAGAAGTTGTGAGCAAGCAGTGATTGGACCGAGTCAGTCTGAGTAATCATTTCAATGGTAATTACTCTCACCAATCAGCAGGGAGCCTTTTGGAAGGCCACTCCCCTACCACCTGAAACCTTCCTCCAGGAAATGTGTCTTTCAAATGTTTTGAATGTTGGTGGTGGGGCCAACAGGCTTCACCCACTTTTATTGAAACATCTGATTGGTGAGTTTATAATTTGAATAACTGCAGAAAAATATTATGAAAACTAGGATTATCAAGAACATGTTTGGAAAAAGTATCAGAGTAAGAATGGTTATTCTGACCAACAGAATGAATAATAGCTGTTTATTTCTCTATTGAAGTTTAAGGTATTTTGGCTTTTTGGAGCCAGCAGGTACTTCCTGTTTGGAACTCCAGGGGGAGGGGCCACTCAGTCCAGTTCTCATATAAAGTGAATTGTTTCTTCCAAACCTCTACTTCCTCTTATCAATCAGCAGATTGTCAAAGAACTGTGTGTCACCACCCACTATATGGGATTACTGTGGATCTGGATTCAGGCCTGGGTTGTAAAACTCAATGTGAATGGAATCTGGTGTAAAGTCTGGGTAGAATGGTGCTGTAGTCAGAGTGCATTTAGAAACAGGTGGTATAATTTGTTACCATGGTGAATATGTTGAGCTTAAAAATGGAGCCAAGTGGTTGTATTTTTATTTTTACATTTTTTTTTGTGAATGGCACTGTAAAGAAATGCAAATAAAAAGGGTGTTGATCAATGTAAGTTTTAGAGCTTTTAAAGATCTGGATGTTTAATGAATGAAATTACAATTGATTCAAGTTTTACTGAAGTTTTCATTCAAATAAATAAAGTAAAAATAGAAACACAGAATATTCTGAATGAACCATAACCTGAATGAATCCTAAACTGTTGCCTCCTGAATGAATGATTGTCTTGATTCAGAGTTTAGGATGACGTCCACACTCCTTTATCTGTGTGAGATGCTCTTACCAGGAAAAAATCCAGCAGTTTTCATCAGTAACCTTTACCACAAATACACAGAAGTGAATGGATTCATGCTTCTCACAATCCATCTCCTGAGAGAATGGATGCAGATGTCCTTCAGAAATAAAAAGAAACAGCTTCAGTTTTGAAAAGTGTTCATCCTTTTAGACCAGAGGCTTTCTGTTCAGAGAATTTCATTTAGTTAAAGCCATCTCCCGGCAATGAAGGGCAAAACCAGATTCCAGAAAAAGAGTTCAGATGTCATAAATTCCTCCACGCTCAATGAAAAACATTTTTCTTTAGAAATCGCTGAGAGAAAATCAGACTCTTTTGTATGAAGCTATTCACTCCCTTAGCCTTGGGAGGTGTGATGTGAGGGAGCAGTCGAGTGAATTTTTAGAAGTGAATGAAAATATGAACCATGGGAGTCAGAATGATCAGATTTGATGTTGGAATAATGTGCCGAAAGGAAAAACTGGGATGGAACGATGGATGGATGTTTTTTCCATGTGATGCTGATAATAAAGACCACTTTGATTTTGTGTTTTCTCAGGAGACATAAAAATAACCAAGAATTATCAATAGAGCTGCCATTATGCTACATTTGAAATGCTAAAATACTCCTTCTAACACCAGATTTTTTTCTACACATTAAAATATCCCTTAAAGCAAACGGCAGTAACTGTTATGCTACATCCACACCAGGCATGTGTCATGCGTTCTTAGCATACAATGTTCAAACTCACACTGGGCAGTCATTATCCAATGCAATTAGTTTTATAGGCTAGACATGCTACCCTAGCCTGTTACCATCGCTCCATGTATGTAAAGAGCAACGCCATATTGGAAAGGGCAGTAAACAATTACAGGATGCAGTAAAATGACCATAAAATGCTTAATTTAGGTCAGATTTTAAAAAGAAAAAACTCAGATCATCACAAAAATAAATACAAGGCAAAGTACAACAAATAAAGGACATTTCAAACCTTTCAATATATAAATAAGTCATTTAATAGGAAACACAATGCATACTTTATGCATGGTTTTGATTATATTCAAATCTACACACAAACTAAGGTTCACACAAACTGTTAGACTCCTTGGTCTGTATTTTAAGACGGGCTGGTTGGTTGCCACAATCACCACAGACCCCTTGTTGTACACGGGATGGTCCCTGCCCGGAACACTTCTGGCCCCGGTCAGGCGAGGTCTGGGTGGGGGCTACTGTAAGGCATGCCGCGACTAGGGCTTATCGAGCCACTCACGACAGACTGCCACAAGGAAATACACCCAGTGGTCACTGAGGGAATTCTGGTTATTTTCTTTTCCTCCGCTTAGTAATATGATCACATTTAGGTCATCTTCTAAAATAACTAACAAAAAAGATCAGTGGTTCAGCTACTGTTTTTAGTCTCTTCGCTACGTCATGGAAGACTTGCTGATCAATGTCTGAGTTCATGAGATCATTCAGAAACTGGTACGTTGAGCGTCACCATCTACTGCAGGAGCTGTGTCTGAACGACGGACGCTTTCAGCGGTACTTCTGTCTCTGTGACCCAGTATGACAGTTTGCTGTCCTGCATTAGTCTAAAGAGGGAAAAATAAAAAATATAAATATTATTTAACAATCTTTTTTTTTATTATTGTCTCAATGCAAATAGGAAAAGCATAAAGTTCAGGTGGAGATGGATCAGCTTCATGTCAGTTTCCACCTGCTGATCATATCATCAACACATCATGGACCAAATATGAGTTCCTGATTGACATAATTCAAATTCTCTGCTAAAGTTTAGATATTTGAACTCTGGAAACATCTATGACAAATCTTTTACTGTACGTCAGGATTTTTGCTGCACAGCCCAAAAGGCTCCACATTGACTGAACACTTAATCTGCTTATAACTGCTGTTTGATTCCTGGTGTAAGTTTTGTCCCTGAGTTGTTGCTGTAGGATATGCATCAGATGGAAAACGTACATGCAGCTGAACTTGGCCTCCCATTATTTTATTTAAAAGTTGGCATTTCTACAAAGGAGAACACAACAATATGTAAACAAGCTAAAGCTAGCTTTCATAAGTACTTTTTCTACACCAATGACTCCTGTTCATGTCAAGTACAGTCAGTCTAAAGCAAATTCAAAAGCTTGTATTTATTAGCTTCAGCATTCTAAGTTGACATCCCCTGAAACACATGACAAATAAAGCAGTTTTGCTTCCATTTACAACGTGAACAAGAAGCCTGCTTTGGAAATGCATGTATGGATTTATCTTAATTCTCTGCATATTTTTCAGGAAAAAAAAGGAATTAAAAATCTTTATACATCTTTTAACTTTTAAGTCAGTGGACGAGCCTTTTTGGTCGAGTCATGTGAGCCTCCCTATTTCAAACAACCTGGACCTTCCTGAGCAGTAATTCCTCTCTAACTCCATCCTTTCCACCAAACTCCCAGAGATCCCCACAGAGTCCCTGACAACAGGAAGAAGCAAGAAGACGGCAGTTTGTTGGAGGGAGGAAATCTTTGCGACGTTAATGTGAATCCATTAACTGTGGGGTTAATTGCCTTGAGCTTTGCTGCTGAGCATTACCTACAGAAGAGAGGAGAGGCGTAATGTTGCCACTTGATCTTTCTTCATTTCCTCGACATTTGCTCACAGACTTTGCTTCCAGGATACATACATAAAATATGTGTGGGGATGCGCAGCTTCTTCGCCTGGGGCCAATCGGATAGATTGAGAGCGCACTTCTGGTTTCTCCAAATGAGCTTTTTCTGTAAGTACATAATCCGTTTAAATAAAAGTGAAGGATCAACTCCGTTTAGTGGAGTAAAAGTTGATCATTTCATTTAATTTTCTTCCTTTGGAGAGATCATATGGGGAAACTAACTTTGGTTGTTAAGATTTTGGGTCAGATGACAAAAAAGATTCAAATGTTATGTTTTTGTTTTTTCCTTCTTTGTTTAAAACTGTGCCTAAATATTTATTCACTTAAATTACAAAAAAATGACAAAAGACTACCTTCATCTTTTAATGGGAAAAGTGCAATGTTAGAATTAAAGAAAGCTAGAATATTACAGACAAAATGGCGGACAGAAGTACAGCAGGTGCAGCAGCCGTGGGTCGAGATGAAAATCCACAAGAAAAAACAAATGACAGGTATATGGCCGGCTAATTTATTATTAATATTAGTATTTTAGCCTTGAAGTACAAATTCATTTCCAAATTTGTGCACAATGAAGCAGAAAACTGAGCCTATATCTTTATCTACCTATTTTCTGCAGAGTGGCAGGGGTTAATCAAAAGTAGTGGGCAGGACAATCGCTGCGGAGAAAGCCTTCCAATCATCCCTTTGGTTATTCTTTCTCCCACTGGCTTACAGCCCCTCATAACCCCCAACTTCACATTAACGTTGCAACAAAATAGCGAAGACTTAACTGGAACCATGCAGTGATTTCACTGAGCAGCAGCTCCACCAGGAGAACATCCTCAGCTGACTCCTCGTTCACACTTTCACCTCCCAGCAGTTTGGATGCAAGCTGGTTAATTTTTAACCTTTTAAGGTTCTCTAGAAAGCACTTCCTTATCTACAAAATAACCTTTGAAACCAAAAAATCTGCTGGGTTTTAGATGTGATCACAGTGTAAAACAGCTCCTAACATACTCTTTGAAATGTCTTTTTTGGCTTTCTGATGTAATCTGAAGATCAATCTAAAACTCAATAAAACATCATTCCAGTTAATTCCAGTTTCATCATTTGTATCGCCGACTGTAAACACAGGCCTTGTCCACACGTACCCGGGTATCTGCTAAAACGAATATATTTCTATACGTTTCGGCCTATCGTCCACACGAAACCGGAGGTTTCAGTCACTGAAAACGGTGCTTTTGGAAAACTCCGGCTAAAGTGAAGATTCTGGAAAACTCCGGTTCTGCGTCTGCGTGTGGACATGAATAACCGGGGATTTACGTTTTTAAATGTCACTTTTTGCGACAATTAATGCATACACATCAGTACTAGCTGCGTTTCCATTACACATTTGCGCAAAACTTTATCTAAATTTTAGGAATTAAAAAAAAAACAATGATTGGAAATGACACTGTTTCCATTAAATCATCATTTTGCGATAAAGCACAAACCAACTCACGCGATAAGTCATTAAAAACACGACGATGAATGAGAACAAGTATTTTTTTATTTGATTCACTAAAAAAGGAGCATTGCGGTGACGTCACAGCTCTGTCTGGAGAGCGCGTGCCGCGCAGAGTCTATTGACAGTCTCAGGTGCGCGTGAGAAACCTGTTCAGCTTTTTTTTTTAAATAACCATTCCAGCAAGTAAGCTGCTGGACCTTTTTCTGTTTAAAAACACGACCAGATGCATTTAAGTTTCTGTCCCTGCTCTCGCGCTTTTCCTCAAACAAGAGTTCAGCATCTTCAGGCTCCAAGCTGCAGAAGTGCAGCTGCAGATGAAGCCGTGAAGCTGTTTGATCTCTCCTGCCGTCCGCATGTTGAGCTCAGGACAGACACACAGAGAGGCGCATCTATTTCGAAAAAAGTGTTTCCAAAACAGTTTTGCGAAAAATGTCTGTTTTGATACATCCCCAAATGCCACCTACTGTAAGCGCATAAACTTTTATTTCGAAAAATGCCAGTATTTTCGAAATTATGGTGTTTCCATTTGGAGGATTTATTATCGAAATTCCAATTTTCCACTGTCAACTACTGTTCTGACAAGCTCATAACCGCGTCTAAGAGCGCAAGTATGCAGGGATGTGTGGATGGAATTGTTTTTAAAACGATCCCGTGTGGACGCAACACTTTTTCTAAAACGGAGGTCAGCAGATATGCGTTTGTAGAAATACCCGGCTACGTGTGTACATGGCCTCAGACTCTGGTCTGCAGGGAGTCCAGGATTTGCTGTATGGTTCAGCAATCTGCAGTTCAGGTGAGCCTTAACACATTTTAGATGCAGATTTTACAACTTCACTGACTTTTACAATTTAATACAAAGTTACTCCAAAGTTCAATATTTTCAACTGCACATTTTATCGAGGATGATCCAATGTATTTGATAGTTTTTGTTTGGGAAACACAAGGATGCATAGTCTATATAAGGGTACCACTGGGGCGGCCATGGTGCAGTGGTGGAGCGGTCAACCTCAGATTGGAAGTTGCGGGTTTGGTTCCCACCCTGTTTGCACATGTGCTGAAGTGTCCTTGGGCAAGATAGTGAACCCTGCATTGCTCCTGGGGGTTATGGGTTGATGCCAGTGTTTGGCAGCAGAGCCGCCAAGTGTGATTGTGAATGAGACTGTGACTGTAAAGCCCTGTGGGCATTTAAGTACACGCCATTTACCATTTACTCATTATAAACACAGAGTAGCAGTATTGTGATGCCTATTAAAGGGGGTCACACTATGAAAAACAACTTTTTGAAGAATATTGTAGTCCTGGAAATCCTGCATGTTTTAGTCAGCAAAAGACTCATAAAAAGGCTTCATATTTGTCAGTGTTGTATTTCCTCTGTTGTTGTTGATGCTGCTGGAATATTTATGTGTGATTGACCTTCATGACCTCGACTGCTGCTGAACCCATTGAGAGAGTGAATGAATTGATGTAATATTTTAGAGGTCAGAGGTCACAGACACAACAGGGGTATTTACATGTAAACTGAATCAATAATAATGGTCTCAAGTATGAAGCTTAGAATAACTGCTGCACATTTACACAGATGTGAAGGCGTAGATGCAACTTTACATTTTCACTACAACTTTATTGCAATTTTGACCAATCTCCAGTGAGAACAGTCATGGTTGACGATGAAGCTGTTTCACACTGTTTCCCGTGTGACTCCTTCTCTCTGTCATTTTTCCTCTGCAAAACGCACATGAAAAGCCATTACGTTCGTGTTTGTGCTTAGCGAACACACACTGGGGGTAGTGGTTGAACGGAGTTAGAGGGAAAGACAGAGAGCGCCATGTGCAACAACAACGAGAAACTACATCAACACAAAAACCTAAAGAAAATGAGAGACTCTGGTAAAAGATGCAAAATCTGAAACCATTTCTCTTTAATTGATGTGACAAAGGAAGAGTGAAGAGTCTGCAGGACAATAATTCCATATGGAACAGTACAAACACCAGAGAGAACCTTCTCAAAAACAGAGCAGATCATTACTGACAGAAGAAACCAGATCAGCTCCTCAAAGTCTTGGTCTTCCTCTACCAGCACCTCAATGGTTCTTTAGAAATGGATAAAGAGGAACATTATTTGGAGAACATGGAGATCTGTGGCATTATCTGCTTATGCTGATTTTTTTTTTTTAGTTCAAAATGTTTCCTTACAGAATGTCATTTTCTCTATTGTTTAAATCAGGGGTCGGCAACCCAAAGTGTTGAAAGAGCCACTTTGAACCAATACAATAAAAACCAAATGTGTCTGGAGCCGCATAAATTGAAACGCCTCTTAAAAGTCTTACATTGTAAGTAACACATGGAGAATGTGTCGAATAAACGATTATTTCTCCTGCTGCGTGTCCTCGTGTTATATATGCTTCATTTTTGGTCTCATGATAAGTTGGTGTGGAATTGCAGCGTCAAACTATCTGACAAAAGCTGAATAGCCTAATTATGTACATATGAGCTTTTATTTTGACATTCTTCAATGACACAACGAGAGGGGGTCCTGATCAGTCTCTCCCTCATTCTCACTCCAGGTGCAG
>NC_050518.1:29489715-29493260 GCF_002922805.2 Oryzias melastigma
AAAAGTTTATTTTGGGTTTTAATTTTATTTATGTTAAACAGAAGCACAGCAACGCTCTCTATGGAGATGATGCAGTATTTTCCTAATGCAGATGTCGCAGTAAAAAGAGATGGAAAATGATAATGTGAAGTTTATTGAATATTTTACATTTTTTAGGCACTTTGAAAAAAAAATCATAAATATCTGCAGTGAGATACTGGAGGTTCTGCATTATGCTCTGTTAGCTATTCTAACTTAAGAAAACCAATTACTGATACTTTTCTGAGAGAAAGAAAGATTTGCCCATTTTTGCCCGTAGACGGCCTGTATCCACACGTAGGGACATTTGCACTTCGTCTTAAGATACTGCACAGCTCACTCTACTGCCAGGCCTCTGGAGGAGGACATGATCTCAAAGGGAGTCAGGCCGCTCATGAGGTGAGCGGAGGTGTTTTTAATATAATAAAGAAGTTAAAAAAGGGAGGCATTGGGGGGGCATTTTTCGACATTTTGGTATGACTCAGCTGTGGATTTGAACTCTGCAGTCTCAGGACAGACACTCTACCACAAGGCCACTGAGCTGGTTTAGTCAAAGTTACTTGAATCAGGAGCTGTTCTGTGTGTTAACTCATCAGAAGTTGGATGTATATTTAAGAACTGATGAGAACTACAAACATTTTAATCTAACTTTTGTTAGAAAACATATTTTTTTAACTCTAGACTGTACAATTATAAACTGCAATGAGATTTATTGAAGGAAGAACCCTCTTTCTCTTCCTCCATGTGGGGAACATGTTGTTCTGGGTTGGACAGGAGTCTGGGTTTGATGCATGTGTCCAGATATTCCATCACGCTGTTGAAAATGCAGCAAACTCGGCAAACTAACCAGGGTGTTCATCCATCATGTATGGTGACACATCACTATCCAGTCTGTTTGCTGACAATGGCACATTTGTCACAACGACATACTTCATTTTTGCAGAGACCTCCCCAAACATCATTTCTGCGTCTTCCCGATGCCGTTGGAGCGGAGCTGCATCTGGACCTGCAGCCTGTTTGAGCTCTTCTTGAATACAGAGCAGCTCACACAAATGGAGCTTTTTCAAGCTCCCCAGCTGTGACCCTAATTAGGATGATAGCTCATTTTGATAACTGCAACCAATACAAATGACAGCCCTCTGATGGGGACGTCTGAGGCGCGCTTGGATGGATTGGACAGTGTGGCAAAGCGGGGAAGGTCACACTCATTTGTCCTCTGTCCACCTTCCTACATTTATTTAAAGTTCATGCATGTTTGCAAACATTTACTGCCCTGGATTTGTTTGTGTGTTTGCATTTTATTGATTCCGCTTTAGAGATCATAAATTTACAGGCTTAAACACACAAACGCACACACACACTACGGTAGGGTTTCATTAGTTCAGCTTCCTTGACCTTTGACACCTGAGGCGTCGCCGGTGACACTTGAATACAAAATCTTTAACACACTGGAACTTTTCGAACTGGAATTGTTCACGTTCCAAAAGTTCCAGTGTGTTAAAGATTTTGTGTTTAAGCGTCACCCGTGACCTCTCAATTGTCAAAGGGTTAAAGAGATTGATAACTTTAATTCTTGGCTTGAAATATTTTTTGTTTTTAAGACAAATGTTTCAGGCTGGTGAAGAGCAACCAGAGCAGCAGTTCGCCTGAGTTTTGTCAAACGATCACCTGAAGGTAAATGACTCTGAATCTTGACGGTTCAGGCGGGTCGGGGTTCATAGAAATGGCAGCTGTGAAATGACAGCAGGAAAGAGCATAAATACAGATTCACGATGTGGTTTGATGAGAGACACAACAGGTAACCTGTTCAGAGGAGATCAGACAGACAGGTGCACAGGTGAAACAAACACTCAGCAGGCGTCGCTTTTTCAAATCATGAAAGCCAAAACAAATTTGCTTTGAAAAGCAGCTCAGAATCTCCCCGTTTATTTACAAGACATGCATTGAGATCATGCAGTAGAATAACTAAGAAATGCTTTGCGAATTTATGAAAATATTAAAGTAAAAATATGTATCTGCATGGATTTAATCTGAACAAATGAGAAAAATAATAAAAACATATATATAAAATGCTCTCAAAGTACATTTACATTTAACTGTTTTATAACAACGTTTTACCACACACTAAATCCAAAGTTTATATTCATTATATAACATCTCAATTTATATTATGTTATATTATATTCTATTATATTATATGAATATTTGAATAATAACACTAACATTAATGATACATACACACACACAGGCCAAGCTAATATACAGTTCATCACATGAACGTTGATCACCCGCAGCATCTGTTTATGTTCTGTTGGATAATCCCTTTAATGTGCTATAAATTAAACATGATCAAAGCAAAAATAAATCCTCATTATTTTCCCTCCTCATTGCAGTATCTATAATATATTATAAGTACATGAATGAATAAGTGAATCTTCTCTGTTCTTCTTAATTCAGTTTAGATTTAAAAGATTAAGATCATCTCAGAGGAATTTCAAAATAAAAGGGCAAACATAATGATATGTAATAAATTCATTGATTTCTCATTCAGTGCGGTCTTTTATGACTGATTAAAGAAACACATTTGTTAAAAAAAAGAATGTTTCTAAAGATTCTAAAGAAGAAGATGGCGTTGTTTTTGACCGTCCTGATCCTGATACGCCCTACACAAGTATGGTGGGGATCAGTAGACTGGCAAAGGCAGAACGTTGAGTAAATAGCATTTAAAAAGAAAGTTCCAGAGTTAAAGTCATGGACGTTGCATTTAGTCGATACGGGGAGAGGAGGGAAACAGCTTATTTTGGATTAGATTTGTCCCCTCAGACGTGTTCGACATGCTGCCTTTAGTCCGCTCTGTGCTCCCTCAGAGGTGAACCCATTCACTGTATATCTGAGAACTGGACTGAGTGAGTGTGACATCATCTATAGAAAAGGGTTTACTTCCTGCTCCAGTCATGCTAGTCGCTAAATTTTGTGATACGAACACTGGCGTCAGTAAGCAGTGATTGATCTGATTCATCATTCCATTGGCAACCACTCTCACCAATCAGGAGTGAGCTTGTTGGAAGGCCACACCCCTACAACAAAATCTGTCAAATGTTTGATGTGGAGACCAGCAGGCTCCACCTACTTTCAATTAAAAATAAGCATTCTAAATGTACAATTTTGTATGTGATTTCTATGGGATTATTTACAGATAACAAGTGGTCAGCAAAATCTGCAACAAAAAATTATAACAATAATTGCGATTAATCGTGATTAATTTTTTTCCAGTTTGTGATAAATTAGTAAAATCTTTTTAATCGGTTCACGCCCCCCCCCTCAAAAAAAAAAAAATATAACACCCAATCTGAAAAATATAAAACCCTAAAATCAGTGTACATTTATCTCTAAAATGGTGATTAAAATGGGTTTGAAAATCTGCTTGTGCATTAAAGTGTCCAATCGGAGAGTTTGTAAGTCAGTCTGTGGCTGCAGCCGATTGAAAAGACAGAACTGAGTGAAGAGTTTGAATTTGGGACTTTTAA
>NC_050518.1:29493843-29495333 GCF_002922805.2 Oryzias melastigma
TCACTGTATATCTGAGAACTGGACTGAGTGAGTGTGACATCATCTATAGAAAAGGGTTTACTTCCTGCTCCACTCATGGTAGTCGCTAAATTTCGTGATACGAACACTGGCGTCAGTAAGCAGTGATTGGTCTGTTGCATCATTTCTTTGGCAACCACTCTCACCAATCAGGAGTGAGCTTGTTGGAAGGCCACACCCCTATAACAAAATCTATCAAATGTTTAATATGGGGCCAGCAGGCTCCACCTACTTTCAGTTAAAAATAAACATTCTAAATGTACAATTTTGTGTGTGATTTCAAATGTGATTATTTACAAATAACAAGTGGTCAGCAAAATCTGTAACAAAAAATTAACAATAATTGTGATTAATTGTGATTTTTTTTTTCCAGGTTTGTGATAAATTAGTAAAATCTTTTTAATCGGTTCACGGCCCCAAAAAAATAAAAAAAAATAACACCCAATCTAAAAAAATATAAAACCCTAAAATCAGTGTACATTTATCTCTAAAATGGTTATTAAAATGGGTTTGAAAATCTGCTTGTGCATTAAAAGTGTCAAATCAGTTTGAAAGTCAGTCTGTGGCTGCAGCCGATTGAAAAGACAGAACTGAGTGAAGAGTTTGAATTTGGGACTTTTAACAGGAGTGTAGTACACAGGGGATGCTTCAGAGATTAGGTGGAGACAGTTATTAACAGTGGTCTAATTTTTTGATGAATGAATAATGAAGTCCAATTCACAGACGAGTAAAGAGCACAGTGGTGAGTTTTAAATGGAGCATTTGTTATGAATCGTATAGCAGAGTGAAAAAGGGGATCTAACTTTTGCAGCAAAAGCTTACAAGCAGATCTGTTAAGAGCATCACCATGATCAAGAATAGGAAGGATGGTTACTTGAACTAAAGCCCGTCTTGCAGACGAGGTGAGGGAGGAGCACATTCTGTAGAGAACACTTATTTTCGATTTAACCTTAAAACCAAATGCCAATGTGGGCTGAAAAGGACAAATTATTGTGTAGCCAAATTCCAAGATATTTGAACTCTGTTCTAGAGGTGTTCCATTAGGTTTGGTGATACTGGGAGAATGCTGGAAATGGACGGATGGATACAAAGACTATGGGGTAATTAGTTCAACTCCACTCTGTAATATCATAGGCTGTCAGTTAAACATGTATAAATTCATAAAAACATACCACACATTTTTTTTGTTTCTGAAACTATCTTTTCACTCATTCTAAGAATATTTATTTTTTAAATTTTGTGCTCAACCTTCAAGCATTTCATTAATTCTAAGAATCTTTTTTGAATGCTGTAATGTTTCTCTGAATCCCACCATCTCTTTTTACTTGAACTCTTTTGAACATTTTAACTGGATTTCAGAGAACTGACTTTTTTTCCTTTCATTCAAAACGGTTTGACTCTGTATCAATGAGCCAAACTGTCTCTTCATTCTTTGGAAATGATTTTCTGGAAATCATGTTGCCATGGTTTTA
>NC_050518.1:29495938-29507675 GCF_002922805.2 Oryzias melastigma
CTAAGAATATTTATTTTTTAAATTTTGTGCTCAACCTTCAAGCATTTCATTAATTCTAAGAATCATTTTTGAATGCTGTAATGTTTCTCTGAATCCCACCATCTCTTTTTACTTGAACTCTTTTGAACATTTTAACTGGATTTCAGAGAACTGACTTTTTTTCCTTTCATTCAAAACGGTTTGACTCTGTATCAATGAGCCAAACCGTCTCTTCATTCTTTGGAAAGGATTTTCTGGAAATCATGTTGCCATGGTTTCAGTCTAGTTGTACTGAAATAGGAAAATACAGATTTTGAGGCATAGAAATGGTTGGAAGAGAAAATGTATGCAGATTCAACCATGGAGACGATGACCACGAAGATGTTGGACCTCAAAGTTGTAACTGGTCTCTTTTCTGCATTTTTGCTCAATTTAAGGATCTGAAACAGATGATTACAAGTAGTTTCTTGGTGTAACAGCAATGCATTCTGGGATAAAAACTTCTGAAGAACTCATCGTGCAGATTTATGTTCTTCGGTTTGTCTGGAAAGTCCATCTGCTCTCATACTGAAGTGAACTGTACCAGAGTTTCTTTTATTTCTGTCAAACGAAGATCTACGGCAACAAACAAGTGCCAATCTGTAAACACTTACAATGACAAACTATACTATAGTATCTATCTGTCCGTCCACCAATTGGTTGTTAGTTGGCTGCTAGAAGTTAGAAGCTGAGGAAAGTATGGTGCACTAGTGTTCTGTCCTCTATTTCTATCTTCTCCACTATTCTTTATCATTTACATTTTGTTTAGTTCTCCATGCCTTTGTTTGGTGCAGTGTGATTCATGTGTTGTCCTTCTTTCCCATTCTCCTCCGGGGAAGCGGGACAGAATCTTGGCTCGTCTGTGCTCTTGTCCTTGGTAGTGGACCTCGCCTCTGGCTTGACTCTCTCCCCCAGCTGTTTCAGGTCCTTCTGCATGAAGCCCATCTGCTACTCTATTCAAACATTTAGATGTAGAGTTAGATAAGCCAATTTATCTTTAACAGTCCTGGTACATCGCCTATCCGTCCTGGGACAGAATACCTCCTCCATGTGGACTTCCCTGAGGTTTCTGTGTTGTTTTTCCTAGAATCTGTTTTTATTTATTTATTTTTTCCCTATCAAGGAGAGTCAGTTCAGTTCAGTCTGTTTAGTTTAGCTTAGCAACCAGCTATTGTTTATATTTTATGACTGATTTTATGTTTTTGGACAGTAACCAGTGTGAAGCCTGTTGACACATCTGTGCTGTAATATTGGGCTAGTTAAGTAAAATTGAATTTTCAATTTTTTGAATCCCTTTTGGGGTCACGGGGTGCCACCGTGTAGCCCTACACTAAATCGAACTTCCATTTTTCTATATTCCTTTTTGTTCATGGAAATATCCACTTTTAAGTCTGAAATGTTTGCTGCCAAAGTTTCTAAATTTTCTGGAGTGAATTATTGTTGAAGCCTTTCTATCTTTTTTCATCCTGACACATATATTCTTCAGTTGTTATGACTCTATTAGCATCACATCCTCGTTAGAACCCTTAGAATGCCACATGTATGTGTAGATTAGGCCCAACACGAGCTGCCTTATCTACACTAAACACCTGTGCCAGGATGCTTGTATGTATGGAAGCTGTTTCTTTACTTTGTGTCATCCGTCAACAGCTGATTTTAAGACTTAATCAAATTTATGAAGCTGTCAGATTGTGTGTGTGAGTGTGTGGGGGGTGGCATAACGCTGGTTGGATCGGGGTGTGGCGTTCTGCTCTGAAGTGTTGCCCCGCTCAGCCGTTTGCATCGCTCTCCCATCCGCCTCCAACCTTCAGCCGCGGCGGGGATGATAAATCACACGACTAACAGGGCGAAAAACCCGTCAGCTGGGAAAAGATGACCCTTTATGAGGAGAAATGGGAAGTGCCTGCTCGTCTTTGCCAGTGTTGACACCTGGCGTCTGCACATCTCATCGTTATTGAAGAAAGACTGAAGAATCAGGTGACACACATGACAGCGTATCCACTGCTCGGGACACGGAGACTCTGCGGATGCGTGTAAACTGGAGGTGGCATGTGTGAGGGTTTGCAGAAACTGACGCCCAGCAGCTCTGACAAACACGCTCTGCAAGCTGCTGTTTTAATCCATCTTCTATCAGGACACAGGGTGACTGATTGCTCTTTGGGCGGCTGGATTCTGAATGTTTCTGCTGAATCTCAGTGAGACAAACCCGTCAGGTTTAAGGATAAAGCCAAGAAATGTAACACTTACTTCATCCCATCGGAATTCTAGTTATTTATTTATTTATTTAAATAATTTAATTTTTTTCTGATTAAAAAAGGCATTTTTTTCTTTCACACAGACTTAATTTAGTACCTTTAATATAAAAAATGCAAGCTGATTTCTACAAAAATACATTACAAAGTTTTGATACATCACCAGACCAAGGACCGGCGTACGCCAGGCAGTCTGTACCACGCCCGAGTACATTTGTGAAAGTCTGAAGCAAACTCAGAAGAACCAAACACACTGATCTATTTTAACGACACGGTTCACTTTTCAAAGTCTTGCTCTTCTGCTGATTTTTTTATTGCAAATTTGAATGCTAATTTTATTTCATTACAGTACATTGTGTCCTGTGTCCTGATTGGCTGTTGAAAATGTCAGTCAATCTCTGTACTGTCCCATGTACATAAATCTTTGATTATGATCAGATCTTTAATAATAACGATTCATTTTTCAACAAAACTGAGTTTAAACAAGAGAGAAAAGTGTGAAAATGTCTGTCTGAGAAAAGTGTATAAAGTGTGTAGTGAGGAGTTTTACAGCCTAAAACATCTGGAATAATTGTAAAAAATAAAGTTGACTACTTCATGGATATCATTCATCGTGGGTTATTCTCAGAACACATCTACCATAAATGGGGGACCACAGCACTGTAATTCCTCAGGCATCTACGCTGCGGCCCGATGGTTTTGGTATTGTTGGGTCTGTATTTCACTGTCATACAAGAATTTGGTTCTGTGTTGGTTCTCTTTGTTCTGACTGCTTGGAATTTGACTGCGAAGACTCTAAAGTGAGCTGCTACTTCACTCCAGTCCAACACCCATCATCTTATGATCTATTTTCAAAGCGCTCCCAGTGATCCTTTAATGACGATTGTGGCGTTTTTAGCCAAAATATCATAGATTTTCTTTATACAGCCTTCATTATGAGGAGAAGTATCACAAGAACATGGGAGGGTTTTTTAAGTCCCCCTTTTGATAAAAAAAAATCAAGTTTTTTGAGTTTTCGACTTGTATGTGTAACATTTTTCTTATGAAAGAGAACAAATGTAATAAGAAATCATTTTGTTTTTGCATTTCTGAGTATTTCTCCTTTTAAATCAATCAAACTGTCACAGAGAGACTCTGTTTGAAAGAATGATCTTTTGTCTGGTTAACACAGAAGACCTACATGGATTCATGAACTCAGCTGACTGGACGATGGTTTGGGCATCATGATATCTCCGGTGGGACCTTACAGAAATGTTCTTTTGGGTAAACCATGTTACTAACCTGACCTGGTAATCTCTATCTCCTAAAGAAAGACTGATAGCGAGGCCAGGGAGGAGGAGGAGGTTTGGGTATCTTAACAAAGACTGCTACCTCCTAAATGTAAAGCTGGACAGGTGATAGATGGAGGGATGAACAGATGAATGGGTGGGTAGTGGATACATTCATCCATCCATCCATCCATTTTCTTGACCGCTTCTTCCCTTTCGGGGTCGCGGGGCGCCGGAGCCTATCCCGGCTACTGAAGGGCGAAGGCGGGGTACACCCTGGACAGGTCGCCAGTCTGTCACAGGGTGGATACATTCAGAAAAAGCAAAATAATTGAAATAATGTATTTATTTAAGAATGTTTTTACCAGTTTACTAATATAATAAAACAATTCTGATTTAGTATGTATTTGTTTAACATTTCCACAAATTTTCCAATCTTTTTCCTTTCACCACCCTCTTCCATCTCCGTCTGGTTGTTTGTTCTGTTGTTGACTTCCCCTCCTCCTCCTCTTCTTCTTCTCCACTTCAAGTGAGTTATTTTCCCACTTCACTTCCATGAAAGTTTGTCCTTTCATCCCTTCCTTTGTAACATCGTCTCTTCATCCTGAGATTGATTTCTCCTTTTATCATCTTTCATGTCTTTTCCCTCTGATTCATCTTCCACATTCTTCTTCAGCTATTCTTCGTCCCCCAGTGTGCTGCCTCTCAGCCCCCCTCTGTGAGTCACTCCTTCCAGCCGTTTTCACATCAATTTTCCTCCTCCTCCCTTTGTCTCTTTTCCCCAATCTTTGCTCTTTTACGCCATTCCTCCCAGTTCCAATCATCATCATCATCATCATTAGAGCCTCACCCTTTGACTGGATGTTGCATTCAAATCGCCATGGTTACCACTTGTGTGTTGTAGCAATATCTGCCAAACAAACCCAACATTTCCCTCTCGTCCTTTTTCTCACAACTTTCCTGAATCTCCTTCTAGATCTTCTGTTTTTCTTGCTTAGGTTCCTACAAAGACAATGATGTATCTGGTGTTCCACAAATAGAGGAACACCTTTTTTTTTACATAAGCTCCATGTTTAAAAAAACTATAAAATAATGTGAAATTTTACTTTTTAAGCTTTAAACTTGATTTTTTCCCAGCTTTTTAAAAGTCATTCAGAGCTCAGCAAAGATGTCTGACTAAAGCCTCTTGTGAGACTGGTGAAAAGAAATTATGGGATGGCATACTGGAGCTGCCTGAAGGACTAGACACACCAAACTTCAGATCAAGGACCCGAAAAGACTCATTCTAGTCACCACCAACAAAGTCAGACTTTTCTGATGCTCCATGATTCTTTTCGTAAGCTAAAACAGTTTTTTGGATTCAATCGGGCGTGTCAAACTCAATCACACAGGAGGCCAAAATCCAAAACACACCTTGTGGTCGCGGGCCGAACAGGATAGACATTTATTGAACACTCTAAAACAAAAATTTTTGAACTTTTAAATCCGTAACTTTAACATAATTATATATTTAGTTCATAATTATGAGCCAGATATATAGCATTACCTGTGATAAATTTGTGATGAATTTGGCCATTGAAGATGCTAGTGCTGATAGCTGAAGCTGAAATTGATAGCTGAAAAAGTTGATGGCCAGCAAAAATGTTAGCTAAATGCCAAATTAGCCTAAATAACTAAAAAAAAATAAAAAAACAACTTACGCTAACCAAAGCAGCTAGCATGCACCTGAAAAAATAGCTTAACTTCAAAATTGAAAACAAGTCTGAATTATCCAAAACAGCTAGCATGTAGCTGAAATATTAGCTAAGCTCCAAAATAGCCTAAAAAATCTTAGTAAATGCCAAAACAGGCCAAAAAGCTAGAAGAATGCCAATCTTTAAAAAAAATAACTTTAAAACTGTAACTTTTTAACATATTTATGAAAAATGAAAAGGCAGGAATATTATTCCAGAATAAAACAATGTAAACCTAAATAACTTTCAATATTTTACTCTCTATAAAGATGCATTTTTTCAAAATGATGCAAGTTAGAAATTAGCGCAAGATAACGTCGGGCCAATAATAACAATAAAATAAAATGGTCTGGAGGGCCGGATATATTTACCTGGAGGGCCGGATCCGGGCCTTGACTTTGACACATGGATTAAATAGTCTTTCCAGTTTTCCTTTTGAAGTTTGTAGCTTTTATGAAGCACATTTAGATGGTCTGAGAGTAAAAACCATGCATGCATTTGACCCTCCCGCTCTCCTTGGCTTGTTTACATTAAAAGTGGGGTGATCTGGACCCAACAAGACAGTGCGCTGAACTTTTTTTTATCTTTGATTTTTGAGTTTCACTAATGTCCATGGCAGACATAAAATCCTGTCCACCTTTGTCCACCTTTGTCATGGAAGGAATCACATATCAATATGTGGTTGGAGTCATCTGGACCCCAAAGAGAGCGGAAGGGTTTAAATCAAACTGTAGTTAGAATCAATAACATTCCTGTGTCTGTAACATTTTTAGCCTCTACTTCATTCTTCTTTTTAAGACTTTTTAAGACTTTCCCCAACTCCAATTCAGTACTCCAGTGAACCAAAATGACAGGAAGAAACTCACCTTAAAGCTACATTTAAAAGACCCAGATCCTTTTTCCCTTAAAAATGAAATGATGTGGAATGAACCACAAACCAAGTGGATCACAGAACCCATTTCTGATATTTTTCTGTTACACTGATGTCACCATGAGTTCTTATGGGTTTAAGCTTAATTTTCTGTATATATTAACATAAAAATACCACAAGAACACATTAATAACACATATTTTCATCAGAGTGAGCATTTAAGACATGAGGCAATCGACTGCTCAGATTAACTTTTTTTATTTTACCATCAACTTTGGCCCAGTCCTTACTAAAACATTAAGATTTGTTTTTATTATCATGGACTATATAATTTAAAGTTACAACTTGTGGCAATAGATACATATTTTCTTGTTTCAAGTCCATTCTGTAGACTCATTTTCTGCTGTTTTTCACATTTAAGTCACATAATCATCCTAATTTATTTTTCAAAAAAAAAATTAAAATATTTTTTTTTGCATAAATCAATGTCACTCACAAAGATCCAAAGTTCCTAAAAGTTTTCCTATTTTAAAAACTTCCTTTAGGAAGTTTAAATCTTCCTAAATGATAAAATGTTTTTAGTTTTAGAGTAATTTTAGCTGATTTAAACATTTTTTGCAAAATATTACAACAGACAAGTTTATGAAACTTAAATATCTCCAACTGAAAAATATAGATGATCTCTATAATATTTTCTATGTTGTGTCTTTTACTTTAGTAGAGCAGAATTAGGATAATCATAAAATGATGTTAAATAAACAACTAGAAAGGCTTTATGTAACGAAGCTGTATTTATTTATCAGTATGTTATAGTTTTATTTGCTAAAACTTACCTGATCAGATCCTAACCAAATATGGAGTTTCATTTTTATTTGACATAGACAACCGTGTGTTCAGTTTACTCTAAAACCTCAGAAACCCCCCTCACATGACAACGACCCGGTTCAGTGGTCTGTGGCGCCGGTGATTCCCCTCTGTCATTCTCTGCAGCCGTTTCTCGCTCAGACCCATTTGACTCAGCACTGCATGTTTAAAACGTGGAGTTTTTCACGCCCGTGTGTGCTGCGTGGGTTTTCCTGATTCCATCAACACTTACAAAACATTTGATTTTGTTAAACGTTGTTAAAATAAACCTTCCTCCATTGCATCTGGACGGCTCCTGAAGCATCACAGGATGATAAAAATATGAACATTTTCACAAATTTATCTCAGAACATGAAAACCAACAATTTGTCCAACTTTTGTGCACATATTACCCCCCCCCCACCCCCCACAACACACACAGCTTTTTTTTAATCTTCAGAAGTCAAAGGAATAACATGATAAAATACTGTATGAGACGGTAAAGATGTTTAGGGTTCGATTTAATCAGAATCCCAAGTTGCAGTTTCTGGAGCAAGAAAGAGTAAAAGAAAAGATAGGACCGAGCTATAACTTATAAGAAAAAATCATTACAAACTTCCTTCTGCACTTACATACAACTTAGGCAACTAGATGTACAATCAGTTAAATTCAATAAAATGTTTAAGAATGAAACATGGGATAAATACTCTTTAGTGATGGAAAACAATGAAGTTAATTCAAACTGTAAACTGGTGACTTGAATATTTTGAAAAGAATGACAGTTTATTTATTTATTTTGCCATGCTGTGTTGATGTGATGATGTAGACAGATGAATTATAACAAGTTATGCCATGGTCCAGGGTAATACTCGATTCTGATTGGCTGCTGGGTGTGGATTAAAAAGTGATAATCCACAGTGATAATGCACATCTAAAGAAGGAGTACCGGTCACATAGCTCAAATGTTCTTTGAAAACAAACCTTTGCTTCAAAATCTGCATAAAACAACTAGTAAGAGGTGAAGTTTCTCTCTGAACTGGAGTTTTATTTAACCTATCGTGACAGTCAGCATTTATCCCTTTCCTTTCCGCTACAGTCGGGATTGGTGTCAGCTCAGTGGCATGTTGACATGTTACCGTGACAATGCTGCATCACATCTCAAACAGTCCACTGTTTGAGAGAAAGGGATCTAAAATGAAAAAATAACTACAAATAAGTTCAAAAAATTGATAGAATAATTCATTTTGTAAGTGGTCATGCAATAATGGTGATAATGCCCTTTGAAATGTGCATTATCAGAAATTAACGCACGCTGTGGAGGCCAGAACTGTCTGATACAAAGCGGGTATTACCCCTTACATAACTTTCCTCTGTCTGTCTCCTTTTGTTCATAGCGTTGTTTTATTTTTAAATATCTCAAATGCACTTAGGTTAACAATAAATGATAAAACTTATTTTGAATATAACTAAGAAAACTAAAATGATATTTTGTTTCTACTGGATGTGTGACTTTACATTGTGACCAGGATTAACTGACCTTTGGAAAATCCTACATCTTTAGTGGGTTGTTCAGCAGCTCGACAGACAAGTGACTGATATCTTTCAAGGGTTCTTTGGGCCTCAGTCACACCTGCCCTAACAGGTGGATACAGGCTGTCTGTGGGTGAAAAAAGGTCAAACCTGTACGGAGCATGAAGGTGGAAATGTCAAGGGCGTAGACCCATCTGTGATCCTGTCGAGCAACAATGTTCAGGCACATTTTTATCTTACTGTAATGCGTTGGGCGATAGGTTGAAGCGAACACTCATACAACCGTAGAGTAAGGATGAAGTAGGTAAGACAGGCATGTCGTACAGACTTTTCATTTTCTAGATTCTCATTATTCCTGCAGACCGTGCAAGAAACCCTTTAGTGCTATTAATGTAAAACGTACAGCATTTGCACAAAGTCAGTAAAGAGCCAGTACTCTGATCTTATTAACTAGGAGAGTTCGGCCTAAAGGCATTGTACGACAGCATCACCTGTACGTCTTAAGTGCTTGCAGCTTCCATTAGCACTATGAATACTTCCCAATACACTTACCACTTGCAGGAAAACGGTACGTACCAATTTTACAACGTTCCTCGAATTGTCCAAATGAGCCTCAATGGAAGTTAAAGGCACAACCCAAAAACCTCAGTATTCTTGGGGATTCTACAGTATTAAGGCTGGATATTTGTCTTTAAATATATATATATATGGACAGTTGTTCCCATGATAAAACTCAAATACACTTTAGAAGAACAATTCAAAGATCTGCTGGGGTGCAAACTGAAAAGGAATTGCTGGGAAGCATCTGATCACATGACTGATCTGCCCAAAGATCAACTCTTTAAAGGAAAATAAAAACAATGCGTAATGGATTACAGTTTTCATTAGCTCAAGTGGAACTTTAGGTGCCATTCATAAATATTCATTGAACAGCGCGAGGGATCTGGTGTTAGAAAGTCAAAGGAGAGAGATGCTGGAAGTTCTCCTCTTATCTTCCCAGCACAGACAGAGTTCTCTGCCTGTTGGTTGTTCTCTCCACAGCGCTGTGCTTATCTCTCCGGACACTCAGCTGGAAGGCGCACTATCACATGAAGAGCACAATTCTCTGGAAGCAGCAGATCTGCTGCCCGCAGCGTTTCAGCTTGATGGATTATCTGAATGTGGCCAGATGTTACGGTTAAGGAGGATTCTGAGGAGAATATCACTTTGCAGAAATGCTGAGATACACCACGTGCACCATGACGTTCAACTGGTTTTTATGTAGCTCAAGCCAGAGAGATGTTTGGTACAATTAGAGGCAATATGGTTGAAACTATAGCTTTAAACCACCAACACTTTTGTTTTGTGAACGTATAAAGATTCAGATCAGTTTATGAAACAAATCCTTTAGTAAAACCAAGATTTTCACTTAAGGCCTGGGTACACTTTTAAGGATGTTTTTTTGGTCTGCCAATGAATGAATGTTCAATATTAAATTGTTTAGTTGTGGAACTGGGTGGATCTATTGTCATAAATCAGACATAAAACATCCAATTAAAACTTTTGTTATTGATTAAAATGCCAAAACCAAAAAAATAGCAATGCAGGTGTATCGTCAGGTTTTGATTTTCCTGCAAAATCTTTGTTAGATGTATTTGGACATATTTTTACCAATACAAAATGTTCTATTTTGTTTCTACACAATGTCTCTAAAATTCTAAGATTAGTTCAGATCAGAGGTAATTATGGAACTGAAACAAACAATTGAGAAAAAAAGTAAAAATTCCACTGCTTTCATAAAAAAAGAATAAAAAAATGTTTGTAATAAGAAATTACATATAAAATGCTCTTTAGAAAAGTTTTGAACAATTTATTCATTTCAATTCATTGAAAGTGTTTTAAACAGTGTATATACATTTATATATCAGACATATTAGAATCTCAAAACGTCAAATATTTAGTTTACGTTTTTATATGAATAATTAACAAGGATGTGATCTTACAGATAAATGCAGATCATTTAAAAGGCTGTGCGGTCTGGTTATTTGATATGCACTTGTGACATTTTCCCTCTCGCACATACACATGCACACATGTGCACTTGAGAAGAATGACCGTCTGCTTAATAATTAATGCTCCAGCCTTTACCTTCAATGGAAAGTGTGGATCTTAAACCAAGAGGCGGTTCCCAGAAAGAAGCCCACAAAAATGCCTTCCTGTCACTGCAGGGTCACTGAGTCCGCTGGTCTCTGTAAGAGGGTGTGTGGGGGGGTGTGTGAATGGATGAGGGGGTGTGTTTGAGTATGTGTGTGTGGGTGAGTGATTGTGTGAATGTGGATGTGTGTGTGAATGTTGTATGAATGTGTGTGTGTGAACGAGTAAATGTATGTATGTGAATGCATCACTGGGTGTGCATGAATGTATTTAAATGTGAGCGTGTGTTTGTGTGAATGTGTGTGTGGTTGAATCTGCATGTGTGTGAATGTTTGTGAGTGTGTACGCTAGAAGGCTGTATACATAGTGAATGTGCATGACCATATGTGAATGAACATATTTGAATGTGTGTGTGTGTGTAATGCAACCACAAGGGGACACAATCTAGGGCCTTTTTGTGCCAGTCCCAAGTCCGGATAAATGCAGAGAGATGTGTGGGAGCCAAAACTAATTGAAAATGTAAATCACAAACAGAGATGAGTATTATATATTCTTATTGTTTGTTTTTTAGTATTTTCTCAGTCCTGCTGGCATGCTTCCTCTTGAGGAAACAGAGGCTGTGGACTAACCACCACCCATGCAGAACTTCCTAAGGTTGTCAAAGTGCTCTTTGGTGGCAAGGTACTGAAACTGGCTAGAGCCCGCCCCGAGTACCTGATGACTCTGCTTATGATAGGACTGTCTTAGCTGATATGTCTCTGCAGCAGCGCACAGCAGTCGGGCTCAGTCCTATTGGACTGGCACACTGGGGTGGTGGTTCCCCTTTTCAAGAAGAGGGACCAGAGGTTGTGTTCCATAAACCTGGAAATCCCACTCCTCAGCCGCCCTGGGAAATGGTCCAGAGAAAGCTCATCTCCTTCACTATGACTGTGCGTGGCATCAAGTCCACCCATAATCTGGGCTCTGAAACACAGTCCCTGAGAGGGGTTGGACACACTACCTCTGGAGTTGCTCATGGTGAGAGGGGCTGGGCTGGTGTGGGCAGTTAAGAGTATCCAGCCTTCCTGGTGTCGATGGGGGGGGGGGGGG
>NC_050518.1:29507684-29511555 GCF_002922805.2 Oryzias melastigma
ATTGTCTTCCTGGGGAAAAAGGCCTTCAGCAAAGGATGGATGATTCATTTTGAAGTTCAGCCTTGTGCAGCTGTTGTACCAGTGTGTTTTGGTGAACAGAGAGCTGAGCCAGAAAGCAAACCTCTCAATATACCACTCGATCATTGTTCCAATAATTACCTTTAGTCATAGGCTCTGGGTCATGACTGAAAGAATAAGAACCCGAATACAAGCTGCTAATACGAGCTCTTCCTCCATTCACCACGTACAAGGTGTATCCTGCCTTCACCCATGAGTGGCCGGGTTAGCCTCTGGAAACCCTGTGATCCTGAAAGGCCCAAAGCAGTTTATAAAACTTTTCTTTTTTTTTTATTGTGGTTGCTATTTTCTTTTTCTCTTTTCTTTTGTAAAGTCAAGATTCGCTTCTTTTAACCCTTGTGCTATCTTAGGTTTGTTGTCATTGGGAGTGGCGTCATCAAGACAGTGCGCTGAACTTTTTCTTGTTCATGATTTTTGGTTTTCATAGGTGTCTTTGAAAGACATTAAATGGAGGAGACAGCTTGGTGGTAGAAACTTAAACATTTAATTAATAAACTAAAATAGGACAAAAACTTCATGGAGAAATAAAGAGTAGAAAAGTAGACGACCTGACAATGTAGAACTGAAAACCAGACACTTTTAAACACTGAGGATAAGTACCGTAAATGAAAACATTAGTGATTTAATGCTTTGAATGTTTTCCATGTCTATAATAAAAGTGAACCCATGTTAACTACAAATTGTTTACATAAAAAATACACTTGTATCATTTTTACTTAAACAGGTGATTCAGCTGAATTGTTATCTCTTAAAACTTTATTTGAACATTTTCATTAATTTCCACGTAAAAAAAAAAAAAACTAACGCAAAAGTGTTTCTTTTGCCCTTCTCCAACTTTGAACTGCCCTCAAAAATCCTGTTTACGTCCCTGTGGCACAGTGATGTCACACAACTGCCAAAGTGATGTCATGCTGATGTAACTCAAACTGATGATGTCATACTCAAAGTGATGATGTCATCGTCTCTGTCAATGTTTTCGTCCAATCAGCTACGGATGATGATGTCACACAGAGCTGATCTTGTGACCTCATTTGACATCATCAGACCAAGTCCTTATAGGTGAGTTAGCGACGTGTTGAAGCTGTTTTTCGTTTGGAACAGCGATCACTGCTGGATCACTGTGCGATCACTCAGCGTTCCCCAGAACACTCCGGAGGATTTTATTTTACCATTTAACATTTTTGCTTAGATCAAAAATGTCTCGGACCGCAGAAAACCAACCAGAAGAAGTTTCCCTTTGGGAAATTCTGCACACAAAAACAGTTTCTTCGTTTGGTCTGAATGAGATCCGATCAATTGTGCGTCAGGTGGCAACAGCTTTTCAGAATCCCCAAAACTCTCATGGAATTCTGACACCTGCAAGGATTCAGCTGCTTGTTGGAAGAAACCAGGAACAAAAAGTTACTTCTACAGAATTCAGTCGAGTTGGGGACTTTCATGTGGATTCCTGCAGACATTTCAGGTGGTACATGGCTCCAGAGACACTACTGGGTTCTCGCACCACTGAAACTTCCCATGTTTGGTCCCTTGCTTGCATTGTAGCCGAAATGTTTCTTGGATTTCCCTTTTACAATGGCTTTAGCGACTATGAGATGATCTGGAACATGACACAAACTCACGGTGACTTTCCCGATCATCTGTTGAAAGCAGGATCGAAGACAAAAGAGTTTTACTTCAGAGGTCACAACAACCAGTGGCTTCTGAAGTCAGCAAGAGAATACGGAAGGAAGATCCCTAAGGATGTCAAATATGTCTCACCAGACGACTTCAGAAGACACCAGCAGAAGTCAGGAATCTGTTCCGAAACAGAACAGACACATTTGGAACAGTTTATTGACCTGTTCCTGCAAATGTTGGTGTTGGATCCTGCAAAACGAATTCCCCTTCATCGGGTGCTGCGACATCCATTTGTCGCAGGCAACAGGGATCTCCCAAGAAGCTCTGGAGGAAATTTCAACACCATTAAAGCACAACAACCTCCACCTTCATCAACAATGATGGATGGCATAGAAAGTAAACTGTCTACAGTCTGGATCATTGGGTCTGGATATTACATCAATGGGGCACATCATACAGCAGATCAACTTTTTGGAGAAAACCTTGGTCTCAATGCAAAAGTGACCTGGATTGGAAGAGTCAACATGCGTTGGGTGGATGTCCTGACTTGTTTCAATACTGAGGTTTCTCAACAAAGGAGTTCTCCTGACATTTTAGTTCTCCATGTTGGCAGCAACGACTTGGGAAACTCAAATGTCTCAGATCTCTGCTGTGAGATGCTGAAGGACTTGAAACATCTCAACGACAGTTTCCCAAAGATGAAAATAGCATATTCTTTAATTACTCCGAGACTGACATGGGGGAAGTTTGATCCAATGAAAATAAATGAAGACAGATCCACGGTCAACAAAAACGTTCAGCTTAAGGCCAGATCATTCAGTGGTGTTGTAATAGAGCATCCAAAACTGACACCATTCGAAAGCGATCTGTTCAAACTGGATGGAATACAGTTCACCTCCAAAGGATTTGAGAAGTTTGTGAGCTCTATCCGTGACACCATCAAGCAAACTCTCAAGCAAAATTTTCCAAGAGGCCAATCCCAACCCCAGTCAAACGATTACACCCCATCTGTCCCACATGTCCATCACGGGCTGAAAAGAAAATCCTCGGAGAGCAAGTTGTCTGGACCAGAAAAGAAAAGAAAGACTTGTGAGGAAGAACAAAGGCCTGAAAACAAAAAGCCAGTACTGAAGAGAAAGGACCGTTCAGAAGACCTCGAGTCCCCACCCAAAAAAAGGAAGGTCACTGGTGACAACAACAGCCAGAACCCTGCTGTAGTCTCTGAGGGTAAGCCGGAGTCTGAAGGTGGTCATGCAGATTCACCAGCAACTGTGGCACAACCTCAGAACACATCTGACTCCCTTGATGTTAACGTACAACTGGACAGCCCACCAACAACCCGACCCCCTGACATCTGGATCGTTGGCTCAAGTTACATCTCACAAGCACAGCTTGCAGCCGACGATTCATTCGGTAAACGTCTCAACTCCAAAGTTAAATGGATTGGAATTCGAGACTTGGGCTGGATGGACGCAGTTGATAAAGTCCATCAAACTGCTTTAGAAGAAGATGGTCCCCCTGAAGTTTTGGTCATCCATGCTGATGGCAGTGAGTTGGGAAAAATGCATCCAACTGTCATTGCAAGTCAGATGACCCAAGATCTGAAGCACCTGAAAGAAATGTACCCTCAGATGAAAACAGCTCTGTCCCTCATCATTCCGAGGAGAAACTGGGGTGTTGGAAATCCTGCTGTCATGGAGAAACACCGAACCTGTCTCAATGACATCATGAAGGGCTATGCCGACTTGTTCAATGTGGTGGTTGAACATAAAAATTTGGTTCCAGCTGATGAGAAAATCTATCAGCGTGATGGAGTGCGTTTAACCCCCCAAGGGAATCAATTGTTTCTAAAGAACATTAGCACTGCCATCAAGGAATGTCTCCGAGAAGAACAAGAATGGATGACCTATTCTCTTGACAGGCCTTTCAGCGAGAGAGATTTCCTAAAATGCCTGGAACAAACGGCCACATAACACTGATGATGAGCACTCCAAGTTTTATATTTTCTACTTAAAGTTATCGACTTTCTCCACCAGTTTCTGTTTTTTGATACCAAAATTAGTTCATTTCCGTCTTTAATTTAGTTATTTTTTGTTAATACCTACTTTTTTTAATGTACTTTAAATACTGTTTTGAAATATATTTAAATTGGGGTTTTCTCCAGGGACTCTGGTTC
>NC_050518.1:29512500-29518053 GCF_002922805.2 Oryzias melastigma
AATCGCCTGACAGCTCTAACCACAATGCATTGCGGTCGTACAATTTAGAACAAAAAAACGTGTTTAAATGCAATAGTTGAATAAACCATCAACATTTTCACCATCAGAACACAGTGGAGTCATAAATAAACTTCTTGAAATGCTAGTTTTAATTTCATTTTCACTTTGTGAAATCGATGTCGTCATATCCGTTTTTTAGAAAAATGAAAGAAAAGTAGTGAACATCATGTCCTTTTGCATTTAAAATCCAGGGCACTATTTAGTCACGCATTATATCGTTTTTTAGTAGTTAGGGGCTAGGGGGAGAATTCGGACACAACCTAACACTAAGCTTCACTCTTTTGGCACAGCCTCCTCAGCACACTACGGCATACAAGAAGATGCTAGAGACGACTGACCGCTAAAACGTGCAAAAGCTTCAAGCGGATATTAAAGCTGGATGTGGAGAAGGAAGTCCGGCTATCTCATTAAAATGCTAGTTCGAAAGATGGGTCAGAGAGCAGTTCCTGGTCCCAGCCCTGGGTTTGCTGTTTGTTCATTCAGATTGAGAATATATTTTGGATTAATTGGGGGAACAATCTCTGGTTCACTTAAAGCTAACCAAATGTGTCCTGTCTGAACACAGGCTAAGAGTCTTTGGGTTTTGTTCACGTGTTGGGGCTCATTTTATTCCTGTCCTTTTCTGCTTGCTGTTACGAACTCTAATACACACATCGGAAATTTGCCTCATTGGGCTTCAAAATATGAACAGTAGTTAAAAACTAAGAACTAATTAAAACTAGTTATCCCTGCCCTTAGACCCTCCCTCCCGGTAAGGAAAAACTCCTAAAAAAACCTGAGTCAGGAAAAAAGAAGAAAAGTGCTTTGAGAGTATAGTTGAGGCTGAAAAGTTTACCATTTATTACTTTCTTCAATTCAGGGCTGTTTGGTGGTGCAGTGGTTAGCACGTCTTCTTCACAGTGGTGTGAATCCCTCTCTTTGTGGAGTTGCATGTTCTTCCTGTGGATTTGTGGGTTTTCTCCAGGCACTCTGGGATCCAAAAACATACTTCACAGTGAGCTGGTGTCTCCAAATGTTTCATATCACTGTGTGACTCTGTGATTAGGTGGCAAACCATTTAGAGTGTACCACACCTTCATGCGACTGTGGCAAGGACGGGCTCCAGCAACATTGTGATCCCAAAAGGGATTAAGCGGGTAAGGTGGATGGATCTTTTTCAGTTCATGTAACAATAACTTCCAAAACACACCGAAAAGTGTCAGTAGATCTGTTTCATCCAAAAGAGCTCCCCCACATGAGGCTTAAGAAAATGTAGAGTCAAAAAAATAAATATGACTTTATTTTACCCAAGTGAAAGCTACAGAATTCTTGAATGCTGAGCAAACAGTTCGAACTGAAACACTTCCTCCTGAGGGGGAAAACGGCACCCGCCTGCAAATGAAAGTTTAGTGCATTTGATCACCAGAGAAATGGTTTTTATTGCGGTTTGAGCCCTGGGGAGAAAACAAAAGATCACAAAAATCCCTTTTTCTTTGCAAACGTTCTTCAAATGTCACCTCAAACACAAATGTGAAGAGAGTTTTCCATGCACCTCGATCTCATGATTGATTCAATAAAACGAGATTGATGTCGCCGCAGCGAATGGGACACAAATGTCAGCAGAGCTGCCATAAAGCGCGTGTAATCGCGGAACCCACGACGCCTGTTCTTCCATTAGGACACCAGTAGGTCCATGTATGCTGACGGCATTATTTTCCCTTCAAGTCTGATGTCATGTTTTATTATGGTCCATCTGTTGCTGAAGCGGACTGAATCTCAGCCGATGACCAAACCAGAACCAGCAGGTGTATTGGCTGAGTGGAAACTCACAGGACAAACAATCCAGTCTACAGCTAAATACTATTTTATTTTCATGCATTTGAAATGTAATTCTAGGAGATATTTCCACAAATTAAGGAATCAGAATGTTTGCTCTTCCTGAAGCTCATTTGTGAGTTTGGACACGAATGTTTTGGACATAAAAGTCCAGTTCACACTCAGCTCTGAATTTTCCAAAGGTTGTTGTGTCTGATTGATGTCAGAACTCTGGAGGTCTGCCAAGTTCTTCCACATCAAACTGGCTCTTTGATGTCTTAGCGGACCTTCTTTGTGTTCTGGTGTGTGGTCGTGAAGGAGACCAGCTTCAATGAAGCATTTTAAACAAACTACAAGTCCAAGCCCAGCCCCAATATATAACCCCCCATCACTGAGGTAAAATTCAAACAAATGAACTCACATGTATCTTTGGTTTGAGAGCACATCTCCTCTGCATTCAAGTTATTAAACACAACTGAAGATGCAAAAATGTAATTATTATACAACCAATTTGAAGTCAAATCATCAATACAGAAAGAACAGCTGCAACTTTAGAGATCACAAATGCTCACAAACCAGCAGGTCTGAGATCTGCACGGAGCAGTCAGCGGATCAGAACCAGACACAGAGAGGCTTGTTTTGAGGAGCCTTGTGTGCCGTGTAAGATGTGGCCAGAAACAATCTCTATTTCTCTCATTTTGCAAATTTAGTCATTTGCATAAGCGGAAATTTCCTAAACTTTAGGAAACCCTGTCAAGAAGGATGTTTTTTAAAACTTTTCAGAACCATCAGCTTTCAAGCTTTTAAATGTGTATAAACTGTAACTGTCGTTCAGTTTAGTGTCCAAGATGAGCTTCAAATGGGACAGAGAACGTTAAGCGTTTTATTTCTTTCAAGTCAGTATTAACAAGTGTTAAAATTTGTAGAACTACACCCGTTTACCTCTGGAGAAATGCAGTTTTTTATCTGTGAATCAGCTGATCATGTAAGCAGTTACGGTACGTCAATGGTTATGGTTCAGGACTTCAAGCCAATAATTTCGGGCGCAAATGATTTTTTTGCTTTGTTTTCCAGCAGGGGGAGGGGCTTCCAGCTGTTCATTTTTGAGCACCATCTTTTTTCTCTGTGGCCAGATTTTCTTGCTTTTTTTAGCTGCTGTAGCACGATGGTGGAAGCAGCCTCCCACTTTCTAGAAATGCTCCAAAAAGTTCAACTCAAATGTAAAACGTTGCCATTTTCTGGCTCCTTTACTTGACACTTCCACTCCTCCTTTTTTTTTCATTGTGTGGTCATGTTTTGCTGCCTCATTATGGTCCATGTGCTACTGGACCTTTGGTTGGATCAACACAAACTTCTCTGAAATTGCTCCAGTTATTATGTTCTGCAACTGCTCCTGGATCTCATCAACCAGCCGTAAAAATGTGATGCAAAACCCTGCAAACTGGCCACAATTGTTTAAGCTTTAACAAGCTCTGTAAAACAAACTTTTTACAGCAATTAGGGTTCTCTTTTTAATCAGAATGAGCCACAGAGCTGTATGCGACCTTAATATTTCGGCCACATGTGTGCCTTGTAAAGATGTAACCTGTAAGGGGAGTCGTGACTACGTTTTTCAGTCTCTCTTTCCATGTTCAAAAGTAAATTCTAATGTCCAAATCGCTCAATACATAATTCCACAAGGAAATATAAGTCCAAAAAAAGGAATATTATCACCAAAATTTTGGTACTTCTAGTTTCCACTCTTTATTTGGACTTTATCAGTGGATTTTCCTCTTTTTTTTCCTTTCTTTTTTCCTGGGTTTCCCAGACTTTTCTCCTTTTTTCTCCTCCACCATCCACCTAAAATCCTTTCTTCTTTTCACAACTCACTGGTGACTCCGCCCACTTCCTTCAGTACTAATGTGATCGCACACAAAAGTTATTCCTAAAACAGAGAAAACTTTTGAGGAATACATGTATATGTAACAGACGTGAACTTTATAAATATTTAATTGTCATTTAGTTAAGTATTTTTTCCTTTTATCCACTGAGTTGTGCCAATGCCACATAGCAACAAACCCCCCCTTAGATGGGACCGCAATGAGGATTCATTGAAGCCTTTTTTGGGCATAAATCCAGCCATGAATTCTAACTACTCACTGGAAAAGCTTTTATTTTATAAAACACTTAAAAAAGACACAATTTCAGCTTTTATTGCCTCCACTCACATATTTGAACTAACTCTTGAATAATCCACTCTGACTCAGACTTTCCACGCATCCTCCCCCAAGTTTGAGTGTCTGTGTTGGAGAACTGTTGGAGAGGAGCTGCAGCTGAGCTAATATACAGTAGGACCTGCTTTGATGTGTCCACACAAACGCTCCTTGATGCTCTTGCCGCCTGTCTGTCAAACCTCAGAAACAGCAAACAAACGCCCGCCGCTGCCCTGCGCGTAACCCCGCTGCCATCTGCATGCAGACGTGTGCGACTTATTGCAAAAAAGTATGCGCTAAAAGTGTAGAAAATGGAGGCTAAGTGAAGTTTCTAATGAATATTTGATGTTTGTGGTGTCTTGGCCCAATGCGTTTGCATTCCTTCAGCTTCATTAGAGGCAACACGATAGGCCTTAATCCAATGAGCTACAGCATAAAACAAGATTAGCAGACGAGGATCCAGGTTACAGCGACACGACACAAACACTCGGTCACCTGATCTGCCTCTGCTGTTCTATATTTAGAGATGCCCTATCAGCTTGCCTGGGACAGTTAAAAATAGCTTTGCTCCATTCTGTCACGCTGTGTTTCTCTTTTCTTCTATTTCTTTTATACAGGACCCCCCGTCACACACACTATTACACACACACCTTATGTCCTTCACATTGTATTTATTCATCTGTACCACTTTTTAAAGATATTTACGCTATTATTAGCACATGTGAAGCAGCAATTTGACAAAAGTCTGGTGTATAAATTTCCATAATTCTGATCGTCTTTTGATCTCTTGTAAAATCGTTCTCAGTGGTCTTTTAATCATGATTCTCTTTTTTAGCTTCAATCTAAAAACTTGTGTCGTTTTCAAAGACATAGTTCCTGCAGAGCGGCAGAAGTTCATTAGAAATTTGTCTGAGTTGTGGGCTGGACCAATTGTCCAGAGCAACCCCGCCCCCTTTTGTCTCCCCATTGCTGAGAGATCTTTGTTTAAGCAGAGCAGAGCCTAGAGTATATTTTTTGTCACAAATACAATATTTTTCAAACAGGAAATAATAAAACAATACTCAGAAATGTAAATTTAAACTTTTATATATGTCCTTTATCATGAGAAAAAATGCTACAGGAACATGCTAATAGATAAAAAAAAAAACAATCATCTTGTGTTTTTAATATGTTCTTGTAGCAATTTTTCTCACAATAGACGTCCTTTATAAAATAATTTAAAACTGCATTTCTTAGTATTTCTTTATTCAAATCGAGTTGGATCATAACACCACATTCTAGAAGAACTTGGAACTAAGGACGCAACTTCTGAAATGTCTCTCTTACCACTCCTCTTCTCCAACCACTTACACACATTCATTTTCCTCGTCTGAGCTCAAAACTGTACGGCTGGATTGAGATAATATTGTCCGCCATTATTTTTGTGCCACTCATACCAACTTGGGACTATAAACTTGTGCGTGAGGACTCAGACAAAGCTCTCAGCGACGAGAAGGGGAAGAGAGCG
>NC_050518.1:29519029-29531883 GCF_002922805.2 Oryzias melastigma
TTTTTTTTTTTTTTTTTGCTCCTTATTTGCAGCGAATTGAATAAAACAATACTCAGAAATGTAAATTTAAACTTTTATATATGTCCTTTATCATGAGAAAAAATGCTACAGGAACATGCTAAAAAACAATCATCTTGTTGTGGTTTTAATATGTTCTTGTAGCATTTTTCTCACAATAGACGTCCTTTATAAAATAATTTAAAACTACATTTCTGAGTATTTCTTTATTCAAATCGTGTTGGATCATAACACCACATTCTAGAAGAACTTGGAGCTAAGGACGCAACTTCTGAAATGTCTCTCTTACCACTCCTCTTCTCCAACCACTTACACACATTCATTTTCCTCGTCTGAGCTCAAAACTGTACGGCTGGATTGAGACTATATTGTCCGCCATTATTGGGGTCGCTCTGAGCCAACAGTCCCGCTCACAAGCCAGAGTTGTGTATCAAGTGAGCTACTGGTACTGGGCAAAAAATACGTCTTAAAAAACGACAAAGGCTTTGTGATCTTAGCAAAAAAAATGCACAATCAAAATAAAAAGACTACTTGGAACTATTTTACAAAAGGAAAAAAAAGGTTAGAGTGGGATTTAAAGTGTTTTTGAAGCAAAGAAAATGCAGTTCCACAAATGGCCACAGGGGGAGTGTGGCACAGTACGCTCATACCCATGAACCTGAATGCCAAAAGGTTCATCTTTGCAACAAAAATAAAGGAACTTTAACTCTGGTTGGTTTGGAAATGTTGAGGTCCTGCTCTCACAGAATCTTCACTGGTGTTCCTCAGGGTTCTGTTGTTGGCCTTCCTCTCATCTCTGAGCTCAATCGTTTGGTTTATCTTGCCATTTCTTTTATGCTCAGAAAACACTGAACTTTTTGACTTTTCAAACGGATGACAGTGTCAACATTTTCTCAAAGACATTTTGTTTTTCTATTACTTAGCACACAAAAGTGTTCTTAATTAAAAGGTATTTTTATTGATGGTTTAATTGAAAATGAATAACAAATATCTGCATGGCATCCGTTTAGTCAAAATAATTTGACTGGTTCGTTTTATTTTTGTACAAAGTTATTTGAAGTGTGGATCTGTAGACCATGTATGGAGATGCATATTGACTCATGCAAGAGTTAAAAACACACAAACTTACTTTCAATATATCCCAGGTTATCACTAATAGGAAATCTTTGGGTATCAAACTGAAAAAAAAACAACAAAAAATTGTGAATTTTCATTTAACAAAGGGCACAACTTCACAGAAAAACCTAAATTTTCCAATTCGTGCAGCACAATGCTGCAGAAGATCTCAAAAACACGCTGCAATCCTCAATGGTGGAAAGAGGAATTCTGCAGCCTCACACCCCAATATTCCAAAAAATTGAACAGCTCCTCATCTTTGTGCAGAGAAAAAAAGTTACTTTTTTTCTTGCTTCTGGTCTTTCTACACATTTTTTCCTCTTCAAAGAGACTGAACTCCTGCAGGTGTGTCATCAAAGACCAGCCACCGTTTGGCTATAAATCATCTTTGTAGTCAAATGATGTCTAGTTTTTAACAGTTCATAGCTCCAAGCGAACTCAGCATAGTTATCATGACGAACATTCATTTGCTCCCATTAGCAAACGTCTGCTAATGAAGTGAGCCGCTGATGTTATATAACTGTAAATGGCTTAATTCTTTTCACTATCTATAAATATTATCCCTCCACACTCAGAACCCCCCCTCCGCCTGCTGAGCATGCTGAACGTCGGACAGCGCAAACGCAGCAAAGCTATTTTCAGCGGGGAGATGTGGAAGGTGTCTTCCTGTGAGACGCAGTATTCTGCAAAACTGTCTAAATGTCAGATGTGGAGTTTGAAATGCAGAAAGCAGCAGATGTACGAACGGAATTCTTCTAAATGCTCCTGAACTGCAGAGTGGGCAGAAAATAGAAAACCACTTTGCTTTGCAAAACTCCTGCCTGCTAAGTATCCTTAAAAAAAATGCAATTTTAAAGCTTCGCTTTCCTTCTGGTTTCAAAGTGAAACCGGTTTCTCAGCTGTTGCACAAACAGCTGTAATCTTGAAACTCTTGTGTCGGAGTCGTCGTCGTCACACAAACCAAATATTCTGCAGTGTTTCATTTCCCTGCGCCTGGTCACCTCTTCTCTGATCGGTAAATATTTGTATCACTGTCAAGAAACAATCCCAAACTATAAACCTGTAGCTGAAGAACCAGTAAAATACCAGCGGCTTATCGAAAGAACCAAAAGTGTGTCACATGTTTTGCATTCTTAGCAACAACTGAGAGTTCTTTCCTGACTCGCAGCTGTCACATGATGTCCTCGTACATACTTGTTCATGTTCGGAGCAAAGCAGGACATTTTTTCACGCATTTATGCTTTTATGTGCGGAATTTGCACGAGACTCTTTTTGGCTTTCTTGTTATAAACTGCATAACCGCTGAATTAAAACTCTGGGGAGGAACTTTTATGCATCTGGGACATGAATTCTCACATGATATTTTGGTTCACGAGGACATTTTTTTGACATCAGGTCCAACCTGATGCCAAGTTTCTGTCAGACCGGATTAGTTCCAAGTAAATAGGACATCAACCAATCATCCTGATCAGCATTCCCCAAACTTTGACTTGTGAGGGCCACATAACTGTTTTCTTCTCTGACGGGGGGCGGGGTCGGTTTGTAGAAAAAATGTAACAATTGCAGCCTAAATGTAAACATGTATAGTTCTCCAGAAATCCACACATAGCCAAATTTTAAAGAATTAATTTCTGTAATCTTCATAGAAAAAAATAATATTAGAACATCTTAAAAATTAAACCAATAGTCTATCCTCTCCTGTCACAGTTCAGACTGCAGAAGACTGGAATAAAAAGTGAGATTTTATGTGTGTCTCGATTGGCCAGATTGAGAAAAAAAAGAAAATCATGGATCTCTGTTGGTGTTTGGGAGGCCGGGCCAAAAGTGAAGGAGAGCCGGACCTCTGTTCTGATGCAGTTTGACTCAAAAACAAAGAAAATCCACAAAAAAACAAATACAATTTAAATAAAAGACAGCAAAAACTTAAGGATGGGCTGATAGAAAAGGGACAAAGCTGTCAACAGGACAAAAAACAGTCCTACTTGTTCCAGACTGGACCAGGGTGTCAGGAGGAGCTTTCAACATAAAACATTATTGATATATCAAATATATTAAAGATGAAGATAGATATAGTATATGGATAGATATAGGAACCCCCTGATATTCTACTGGTTTGGACAAAAATCACCAGAACTTTCCTTCAGCATATAAACTGGAGGAGCTACAAGGATCAGCAGAGAGACTTCCTCTAGATCTGGGGTCTGCAACCTGAGGCGCTGGAGGACTTTAGTCCTCACTTGTGGCTCTTTGGGTTTTTAGTTTTGGTTCATTAGTTTTAGTTTATTAAGTTTTATGTTTAGATATGTAAGCGATTACTCAGCAAAATGATGACAAAAGGTTTAATCTACTATTATTAGAATGCATAAAAAAGACGTTTTCTTACCTTCTTTTGCACAACAGTGCCTAGTTGCTGTTAAAGAGCAGCATTCTTCAAATAAATTAATTATATATTCTATTATGTACATTTTGTATTAATAACATTATTTTTTTTATGAAGACAAAAGTGGCGAAAGTCACAATGACAGAAAATGTCATCTTTGACTTATTTTAATTTTTATTTTAAGTTAATCTGTTGCAACTGGAAGTTCTGATTTGATACAGATTGTATTTAACTTTAAAAGTAACATTTATGCTGTCAACAGAAAAATAAGATACATTTGTAGTGAAGAAAAATATTTTATAATTCAACTTTTGTAACTATTTAAAACTACATTTTAAAAGTACATTTTAAAAATGGATGGAACCATGGTCACAAAAATATAAATATAGAATATGTTTGTAAACAAAGTGGCTGTCACTGGGTTTCAGTCTGGAACATGAACCAAATGTCTCTTTGAGCTGTAAAGGTTCCAGACCTGCTCTAGATCGAGCCCAGTTTCCCTAAATATTAGAATCACATAAACAGTGAAACCAGCCGAACGACTGCCCTGAGAGTTGTTGTTGTTGTAAACATTTCAAACAGAAAGTTCTGCTCCGTGTGTGAATGCAGACAAACACTATTTGTCAATGAGAAGTTAGTGTGTGTTTTGTTGTGGTCCTGCTGTAATCTGTGACATACATAATCATGTGATCTTCACTGTTTATGACCCACCAGGAATGCTTTAGTAGAGACACACTCGTCACATTCTTGAAATGTCTCCACCAGATTAATAATCTCAAATCTCGTTCAGAACGTCAACTGTAAATTCTCTGTGTTTTCGATAAGACTTCTTTCATATTTGACTGTCAGTTCTCCTCGGTAACCAGATACTCCAATCTAAATGACTCCCTTTACTGTGTAACTGGAAACCATTGACATCAAATCTTTGGAGAGGGAGTTTCCTATCTAGGGCTGTAATGACTATCTGAATACGCGGATATTTGCCATCTGTTCCTAAAACTTTAAGTATGACTATTTATAACGTTTGAGATTGCTGATTCATGTTATCTTGAAAAATTACAAAGTACACTAAAATATGCTTAAGAAAATGTAATTGAAGCACTACAATTGCAGAATAGTGTTGGATTTAGGTGTATAAATCAAATGTGCTGCTGCTGCTGGAAGCATGTATTTTCAAAGTAAAGTGTCGGTGAAGGTTGTCTTCTCATTTTCAAAGTAAAACTATCAAGTGTTTTTTATAGAAGAAAAAATTAGATTTAAGTTCCATTAAGTTCAGAAAAAATGATTCTGTTTTTAATATAGTCAACAATTTCAAATAAAAAAATAAAATGTACATGAAATTAAGATTATGACAAAAATCTTGTGAACAATTATGTGATGTCATGTGACTGTCTGCTAGCATAGTGGGAAGTTGTACCCCATTAAAGATGAAAAGTCAGTTTTTAAAACATATTTCTGTTGGAAACACTGTTGTTGGTTATATTATTGTGAGTGTTCAGCAGGACGTTCATAAATAAATATTGTGTATTTTTCTATTCAAATTGATAAGGTTACCATTTATTATTTATGTAAAACTGTGTTAAACAGCGTTCAGCTGTCAGCTTTGCCGTTCTAAACCTGAACACTGGAAGTCACTATTCACTATTCGCCATTTTGTCTGACGCCAGCGTGAAAAGGGCTGGCTTCAGAAATCTGCAATGTGTAATCTCAAATGACCAGGAATCAGAACATTTTATTAAAAAAGATTCTCTAATTTTAAATGTTATATTCTGTAATGGCTTCATTTATATTGTGTATTTCTGTTTGTATTTTGCATAGTTTATTTATATTCTTGAGTGCAATTTTTTACTTTTAAAGTCAGTTTAATTTCTTCATCGACGTTTATCTGCCAGGTGACTGCAGATGGAAACTAGAGCCTATGGCTATGACTTGGTATATTATACATGATCATTTTTATGCATTTTTCCTTTCTTCATAGATAAATGTTCAAATTCAAAATATGGTTTTACTTTGTAAAGCATCACTTGACAGGAAGTATTTTCACATTTCTCTCCATTGGAAAACAGCGGTGACCTTTCCTTACTTCATGTTTGTAAAGTTCATCAGAGGAAGTGAGGCAGAGGACGTGGCCGGCGCTCTCCGTGAAAATCATCCTGTTGGACAAACACGCCGTGGAAGCGGAACGGCCGTGTTTTTTTATGAATTCTGTTTGCATTGTCCGTGTGCGTCTGCGGGAAAAACGGACGGACGCCGTCACATCCTGAGCGGAAGCTGGAGGAAACCCTCAGCAGTCAATCTCACCAACGACTTGTTGACTCCCTAGGAAGGAAGGCCTAACCTGAGGAGCGTCCACACAAACACAGCCAGCTGTTCACGTGGACTCAGATGCCTCCATGTTCATGTGTGTTTACACTCTCATATCAGGAAGAGCTCCGGCCGGGGGGGGGGCAGGGGATCCAGGATGAGAACCAGGAAAAAACAAATCCGGTTTCCTTATTCTTCCTGCGCCGTGTGAGTGTATCCATTACATAAGCTGGTGACAATGAGCAAACACTGCTAAGCAAACAGCAACCCAATCATCTTCCTCACTACTTACAGGAAGCTTTTAATGTGTAACCAGAGGTTGACAGCAACGGAAAACAAGACGTCATCCTCAACTCCGTGTTTTGGAAAACTCCTCAAAACAAACAACCTGTTTACAGCAAGTAGTTAAAGAAAGAATTGTTGAAAAATTGTGTGAAATAATTATATGTATTTCTATAATCAAGTCAGTTCAAAATGTATGATTGCAACTCAAAGAATTCAGCATGGCTAAGCACAAGTGTTGAATATTAACCCTTTAACAGCTGAGGCCTCACCAGCCACGCTTACATACAAAATCTTACTGTAACTTTTCAACCGTGAACACGATCAGCGTAATTCCAGTAGATTCTGAAAGACTCTTTTTCTCCTTCAGAATCTACTGGAAGCAGCTGGACCGACACCCTGCAGGCCCCTTGGTCCTATACTAGCCCGCGGCGGTTAAACTAAAAATATTTTCCTGTTTAATTTTTACTTTTCCCCTCCTGGTTAATGTTCAAACAGACAGACGAAAGCAGCGTTTAAAACGGCCGTCAGGAGTGAAGTACATCGCATGAACGATCTGGTGAAGCCGGACACGCCGACGTGTTTGCCAGCGCCTCTGTAGAGCTCACCAAAACATATAAACTCGAGCTACTCGCTCAACATTATCCATGTTTTCCATGATGTGGCAACAGATGAAGTCAAGAAAAACGTCCGGCTGGAGCGTCAAGGAGTCGAGCAGTAAATTTGACACGCGTCAAAAGAGAGGCGGCAGACGCGAATTGGAGGTGCGAATTGCATCTGGTGTGAATGCAGCATTAGGTTAACCCCTTTAACTGTGGATGCCCTTTACATAAGGAAAAGCATGACACTATACAGCAGAGAAGTGTTTATGCAATCCACAATAAATCAGCTGATTCCATTGCAGAGAAAAGAGTTATGCAACACTTTGCATTAGTAGATGCTTCCAGCTACATCTCCGGTGTTAAAAGGTTAATAAGTAGCCTCTCCTCTCCACGACCCCCACTGGACAACCCAAAAATCCACATGGTCACTGAGTACATGTGACCAAGACTTAAGTGGCTTCTTCTTTCCTTTAAAAGCCTCGGTCTGCTTTCAAAAAGGTGCTTCCTGTGTGGAGTAGAGCTGACATTAACGCCGTCGTCTTAAACTGAATCTGTCGATTGTTTGTGGCCAATAATTCAAAGTGCTTTAGAAAAGCAACACAAACAGTGATTGTTAAGCTGCCTGTGAACAGCTCTCCAGTGTCAGGCGGAGCCTCAGGGCAGGAAGCTGGCGCAGTCGGAGCTGTGCAGCCGAGTAAGTGTGAGCAGAAAGGATCTGCATGAAAGTGAATGTATCCATCACTGACAAAGGGCCACTTTGATTCGCCTGTGTGAATACAAAAACACAGATGAAGTCAGTGCAACTGTGGAAAAAGGAAGGAAAACAACAGGATTTCTGCTGCACACTGTTTTGCTTTTGAGCTGCTCGGCACAAAAAAAAAAAAAAAGGAAGCGGGGAGCTGTCAGGCAGCGGGCAGAGCACGGAAGGGAGATGCAGATCCGTGTAAACAGCTTTTGCTGGATGTAAGCAGGAGGGAAGGATGATGTTGGAGAGAAGACAGATCTGTGAGGCAGCTGGATCCTCCGCTCGTGCACGCATGAACTCTGCACCCGCTGTTAATGCAGCTTAATTGAAGGACAAGGAAAAGCTTTCTGAAGGCATATCAAGGAGGAAGGAAAAATGAATAATTTGTTGGCTCAAGGGCTGACGATAGTGACGGGGTTAAAGGAAGGCATCGGGATGGTGAACACTCCAGCAAAGAGGAGAGGAACAGCAGGACCAGAGGAGCTCACGCAAGCTAACAAAGCACGCACTGTGCAGCAAGAGTGCAGCATGAAAGCTCGGGCTGAAAGTCAGCGTTACATTTTTTTGTCTTTTATGACAAAACTACTTATGAAAAAGATACTTTTTCTGGAGATTTTTATTATTTTTTTTGCAAGTTTTTAGTGAGCAGTGGGTTCTGCCACAAGCCCCTCCCACACTTCCAGCCTGAGGTGAATCCGAACCTCAAGCAGAGCAGTGGGGCTGCAGCTTGTTTTGTCAGGCAAATATAGATCAAACATGTCACTTATGTTGACGTTTATCAACCGCTAAATCAAGATGAATGACAACTTTTGAAAAACAAACAGGTGAAATAAAAAGATTTCTGTTTTCATCCATGTTTTTTAACAACAATTTGCTTTAAGACCCACCTGGAAAGTAGCCGGTTAACATAGTTTGTTTCAAGCTCAGGTGACCACTTTCGATGATATGTCTGAGTAAACACACATACGTGTATATTTTAGGCTTCCGTATTCAAAACTTTTAAATCTGTTTTCTGGCTCCACAAGAAGACGTGAAGGAATCAAAGGATGGATGAGCATCTCCATCTCAAGACGCAACACAACTGGACTCCAACCAAACCTGAATGAAACCAGTTAAACTTTGACCAATCAGGGACTTGGGTTTGGTAGTGATGTATGTGTAATTCACAAATGTTTGAAAATCGATTATGATGGAGAAATTATTAATTGGACTTTGTGTCTGGACAGATATATATGACATTGAGTCTTTCGTAAAAATGGAAATAGAGCTGTGAAAGAAAAAGCCTGGAACAGGATTAGCGCCGCTTTCTCCTCCTGCAATTTTACCGCATGGTCCAAAGCTCAATGGAAACGCTCTTGAATTGTCCGGACCGTTCTAAACCGGCCAGGAGCGGACCGGTCCGGACCGCTGAGTGGAAACAAGGCAAAAGAAATCTAAAATTTGACAAAACGGCCGGATCATTGATTGGTTGATTGATTGATCAAGTTTATTTCAAGCATAGATTGAGAACAATACAGGTCAAAACAAACAGATTTTTCAAACTAATTACAGAAATGATGAAATGCATTTATTAGAAAATAAAAAACAAAGACAGACTTATGTCACATTTGATTCATTAAATATAGTAATCACTAGCTAAAGACAAATAGAGTTTGATTGATTGCTTTAAAAGGAGTGTGTAGAAGCGAATTTACATTATCCCACCCCTACTTAGTTACTTGATTTTTCAGTTTTACCAAGTTTTTGTAATCCGGTTAAAGGAGCAGATCCTTGAAGTGTTTTGGTGAAAAACCATGGAATCTGACATGATTTTTTTTCTTATTTAAAAACTGTGGTCTCTGTTCTAATTTTAGCGCCAATTGCACCAATTGGTTGGTGTCCCCCAGAGAAAAATGCAAACATAGAATAATGCTGTGTTTGTGGTGTTAGAATGATCTGAAAAATGACTCAAAAAATACAGATGTGGGTCAGAAAAAACAAATCTTGCTGCACCACAAGAGAGCTAAACAACTTTCTGCACATAAGTGAACATCAGTTTATTTTAGTGCTCAATCTTTGGGGGAGGCACCAGAATTTCAGGGAAAATGAAATAAATATGGATTATCAGAATAATGTCTTCCAGTATGACGGGCCAGATTAAATGGTTTGCCCAACCCTGCACTAGTATCAGGTGGACTCAAATGTGCGTTCAAGAACCTATGTTTTGTGTATGCTTGAACACACATCACATGCCCAGTTTATCATTAGAGAAACACAACTTTGTTTTACGTTGGAAATCACTAAAAGTGTGAAGTCAGAAACTGAAAAACAAAATATGAAGTTAAACTGATTTTCTTTTATTTTTTTCCCATAAAGGCTGTAAAAGATCAAACTGAATTCGAAGAGAACATTTTGTTCATGGACCAAAATATGATCTCCAGCTGCATCATTTTCACTATTGAATGCTGAAACAGGACTGCTCCTCCTCACGAGCCTCTTCACACGCCTCAGTTTAGGACACGGTCAGACTTTCCTGTCCTCAGAGTTTTAATAATAACGCTAACAAAAAGCGGTCATGATGCCCCGGGTCACAACCCCAGCTGTGCTCTTCAGAGGTTGTGGACACGACGTGTTTCCGCGACCTGTCAGTCACGCAGATGAGCAGGAAGGAGGTCAATCATGGCGGTAATGATCCTGCTATGAATAAACCACTTGGAGGAAGCAGAGCTCCCATTAGCCTTTCCTCCTAAGGCTATTAATAACCACAGAGCTAACACCGCCTCCACAATCAATACATGCACCCACGAGGGCGTGTTAAACACACGCATGAGTTTAATCTGAGAGCGCCGCTCAGCAGGTGAGGGCAGAGAGGGCGCACGGATTTCTTTATAGGCTGCAGAATGAAAGATTATTCCTCTTTTGTTGTTCTTTCATATCATAAATCTTCTTTTACTGTCATCTTTATAAAAAGAACTTCTGGTCAAAAATACACACAAAAATGTTGCACAAAGACAAACTGTAGTACAAAAAAGGCAAATGCCGGCCTTCCAGAATCCATTCATTCATTCCCTTTCTACCCACCCATTCATCTTCTGAACCTGCTGAATCCCTTTTGGGGACATGGAGTTGCTGGAGCCTATCCAAGCAAACAGTCTAGATGGCTATTTGGTCCATCGCAGCGCCACACAACCACACACATTCACACCTTCTAATGCATTTAATGGATTAATAAACCATTAATAGATACTTTTTGACTGTAGGAGGGAACTGGAATCCCTGGAGAAATCATTTCCATTCACGGGGGAACATGTAAACTCCACACAGGAAGGACCCAGGATTTGAACCAGGGCCTTTTAATCATGATTGTCGCCAGCCGACATCTCATCCTCTGATTTGTGAGCGTGAACATCAAGGGAATACGTCCATTATTGGCTCATCAGCTGATTGGACATGAGGAAGAAAATGATAGATGTCACAAATAAATGTGTTCAAGAATAAAACTCTGAAACAAAGAGAGGGATGTTTGTTTTTTTAATCCTAATTCCAGGTTATTTCCAGTTTGTTCTCAAAAACTGAGAGCAGATTAGAACGATTTTATTGAGTTTTCTTACTTTGAATTTGAACCTTTTAAAAACACAATTTAAAGAAAGAGACCAATAAGTTTCCCCAGGAAGAGAAAAACAGACTTTCAACAACAACCGAGGCCTATTCTCTTGTCAAGGATACGATGGGGAAAGAAGGTTAAAAAACATAAACAGAAATGGTTTTACAAGGTCGTAACTCCCTTAAATTTGGTTCAAACTGTCCTAAAGGTAGTTATTTTATCATTTATTAAGTTCATAGTAAAAAAGTAGGATTAATATAATTAGATAGGATTTTAATTGTTTTCATAATTAATTAAGTAATATGTCTAATTCTCTCATTTAACTCAAATTAACAGTAATTTAGGCTTTAAATTACAATTTAATGCTGAATGTTACATTTTTAAAACAACAAAAGTTCAAGATGCTAATCTGCCTGCAGGTCTCCTGATAATGACCTGCACTTTATTCTGAAATCTATCTAATGCCCAAAGACACAAAGGACTTTAAGTCCCGTAATTGGTTGATCAATGGTTTGAATCCCAGATTAGACAGTAGTTACACGTGTTCTTGGGGAAAACACCAAATCAAAAACACTGTCATCGATTGGAATTTATGTTAAATTCATGAAGATTAACTGCTTTAAAAAAAAAAAAAAAAAAAAGCAAAATGTTCCTCCTTTTTCGCCTCTTTTGGGATTTAAAAAATATTTTTAAGTTAGGAAGAGTTTGGTTTAGTACCTTCAGTTGTTTTTAGACATTTAGAACATCTTTTTTTCTCCATCAATTGAGAAGCAACTTTTTCAGTTTATATATCAGGTTGTTGGTTTTCTGTCATATATTGTCTCTCAGGATTACATTAGGTCTAAAAGAGTTGGAGACACAATTGAAAATTGAAAAAAAAATATTGTCTCTTGAAATTACACATTTGTTTGCCATACACCTAAAATGTTGAAAAAATGTTAAAAAATGTGTGAGACAATCTGTGTAACTTTTAGAGAAAGTTCCTGTTTATGTCTTATGTTTTACCTCTAGCAGAACAGAAAATATTTCTTATGTTTGTGCTCAATATCTTTATATTTTTTGGTACAACCGATTGCTTCAGTCAGTTCCTGCTGTGATTTTCTGATTCTTGTTTTTTCATGATCGCACTTTTGATAACAGATTCTTGGTTTCAATCATTCCGAAAACATTTTTTTTACATGTATTACACGTGTCAGTTTTTTTAAAACTTCTCCGGATTTCCACTAAAAACTTTGCAGCAATAACACACGAGTTTAACCCTTTAACATCGGAGCTCCAGTGTTTATGTTCTTTGATTTACTGTAACTTAGCCGCTTTTCTCCTTCAGAATCTGCTGGAATTATGTTGATCGTGTTAACGGTTATAATGTTACAGCATGTTAAATATTCTGTGTGTGAATGTGAGACATCCATACATCCAGCTGGGTTTTCTTTCTTGCAGAAAATGAACAAAGTCTATCTTCAGAATCGTTTCCTCTGACAGAAATCTCTATATAAGCAGCTCAAACCATATAAACACACACATTCTTCCTCTGACCTGAGAGTGAGGGATCAACCTGTCATTCAAAAGCTTCAACCCCCCCGACCCCTTCAACTCCATGCTCCGGGCAATCACTGCCACTTCTGCTGTTTGACAGGAGCATAAAGAGAAGGAGGGGAGGCTGCTATAAAATAGATTTTTAATAGGTCTCAGTGTGGTTATGTGCTCATGGTGGGGTGGGGGCAGGAGGAGGGATTGTCGGGGCTCTTTAACGCAACACTCATCCCACCTGATGTTCTGCAGCTCGTGGTGGAAAGAGACATCTCCCTTTAGTGTCGTGTTCCC
>NC_050518.1:29531933-29536417 GCF_002922805.2 Oryzias melastigma
GGGGGGGGGGGGTTCGATTCCGGCGGTCACACTCGGTCCCAAACCAGCAGAGAGGAAGATTAGGACATCAAACCTCCACGGCTTCATTCACAGGACTCTATTCTACTGCGGCAGACCGTCAGCACTCGGCTCACTTTAACCTGACAGGAAGAAGACCAGTGGAGTCAAACGCTGCCTCTGCCTTTGAGCAAGTCTTCCTAAGCTGACCTTTACATTGATGGACAGGATGAGTGAACTTAATGCACGCAGGTTTTAGAGTCGCTTAGGCCTGTGGAGGGTCATAGTCGCTGCATCTTATAGCGAGCACTGATCTGTCTTCTAGTTCCCTTGAGAATGGTACACTCACCTCTAATAACATCCTAAGAATGAATTGTACCATTACTGTGCGTGTGTGGTAAGTGTATCGTGAAGTATTCATAAGAATAATGTAAGTTGTACGGACGTATGACATGTAGGTGATGCTGTCACATGCTGTCCTTATGACACACTATTGGAAGGTGCACTTACTGGGTCCTTACCGACTCTGCATGAAGGTTGCATGGATGGGTGTGCATGTGAAATGTATGTGTCTGTGGAACACTCAAACGACATTCTGATTGTCTAATTTCCTCATTTCTAAGAGTAGGAGTGCACATCTGTCACGTTAACAGCACATCTCTGCAGTTTTTGGGGGGATTGAAATATGAAATATCTATAATACACACTCGGGCCACAGATACTTCCTCTTTACTTAGCCTTGCGTGTTGTATAAGTGCTTTAAATATGCTTTTTTAGATGTAACACCAATTGCTTGTGTGGTCTTCAGTGGGGTTCATTACAGTCACCCATAGAAGACTTTTTTAGCTCGGGCTCCTGCAAAATGAAGCCAATTCTGTTGCCATTTTTCTGCGCCGTATTATTTTTCGTTTAGTTCTCCATGCTTCTGTTTGGTGCAGTGCCATTCATGTGTTGTTACTCTTTCCAACTACATTTCAGAGTCCAGGTGGATTGTCTGTGCTCCTGTCCTTGGCTGTGGACCTCGTCTCTGGCTCGTCTCGCACCCCCAGCTTGGATAAAGCCCATCTCCTGTACTATTCAAACATGTAGTTGTAGAGTTAAATAAGCTAATTTTTCTTTAGCAATCCTGGTACATCACCCGCCCATCCTGGGAGAAGATCTCTCCTTCTTGTGGACATCCTGAAGTTCCTTTTTTTTTCTAAATTTGTATTTTTCAGGAGTTTTTCCTCACTGTTAAGCTTAGCTTAGCAACCAGCTATTATTTATATTTGACGAGTGATTTTATGTTTTTGGACAATTACTGGTGTGAAGCTCGTTGAGACAACCATGCTTTGATATTGGGTTATATAAATAAAACTGAATTGAACTGAATACGGAGCCAGTCAACAGTGATTGGTCTGAGTTGGTCTGAGTCATGTTTTTTGGGGCAACTACTTTCATCAAACATGAGTGAGCTTGTTTGAAGTCCACAACCCTTCTATTGAAAGCAGCTCTGGAGAAGCTGTCAATCAACCATTGGAGGTGGGGCCAGCGGACACCACATGTATTTACTGAGGCATCTGATTGGTCAGTTTATAAAGAAAAAAATATTATGACAAAGAAAATAGGATTAGCAAGGGGACATAAGGAAAAATGTATTAGAACAACAATGGACATGACTGAGTAACAACTGTTTATTTCTCAATAGAAGTCCATGGGATTTTGGCTTCTTGGAGCCAGCGGGTACTTCCTGTACCTACATGAGGGAGGAGGGTTCAAGCTGTCCAGTAATCATACTGTCTATGATACAATAGTGTCATCAGCAAACATTTGTGCAGGAGGAAACAAATAGCACAATGCATAAAAAAACGGAGGAGTACAGTCATTCGAAGTGATTTCAAAGATTCTTTTAAAAATTAGCTCTTATTGAATATACAACAGAATTTCCCTGCAGGGCTGAATACAGATGATCTTGAATCTTGAATATATCTGTGAAGACTTATTCATGCAGGAGGAATTCTTGGCAGAAAATGTTTTAAAAAGGGTCATTTGGACTCATTTTCAAGATGTGTTGCCTCTTCTGCTAAACAATTGAAGACTGAAAAGGAAAGGATTGTGTTCTTTGGTTCAGTCTTTCAGTTCTCATCTTGGTTTTTCATGTTCTGTTTTCAGGTTTTGGGTTGCCTTCCTATCCCAACAGGTTCAAGTATCTAATCATCCACTGTTTTCTTTTTTAGTTAATCCTCCTCGTTGTATTTAAGCATTTGATTTTCAGTTCTTCATTTTCATCATTTTGTTGTTCTCTTGTGTATTTGTCATGTTTATTCATCAAGTATTCAAGTTTCTGCCATCATTCTGGTCTTTATTTTGGGTGCTTCATCCACAGAATACATGTTCATCTGTCTCCAAAGTCACAAACCGTTTCAATAGTTAATTCCTCCATTAAACAAATTAATAACAGAAACTTTTCCAGAAATGTGGTGAATAATATATAGAACACTTTCTCTGAAGGGCAGCGCTGTGAAAAACCATCAATCCTGATCCAACTTACAATAGCTGTTTTTGCACGTTTGCCTCTTTTACAGGATTCAAATCAATGACGTTTATCAAGTGTATCCATGATGCAGTTTGTGTTTTAAATAAGACTTTTTATTGAATGAAAAACTGCTGTAACGAAAAGTAATTTTCCTACAAATCTAGTGTTTAAGTTTTTCTATTTTTTAAAATGTTTTTTAAAAGTGTTGAGGAGAGGTTCTTTTTTCTGTAAAGACGTTTTATTCCTAATAGTTTTTTTTCTTCAATTATTATTCCAACCTCCATCAAGACTTGTCATTTTTGTGTAAAACTATAATCTGTTGAATGATCTGAAACCCTCTTCTGGGACAAATGTGTAAAAACAAAAACATTTTTGCCTGACAAACAATTTTCTTTAAAAGATCAAACTGAGAAGCAACTTTGTCTGTTTAGTTTTCTGTTCAGCTTCATTCACACATCTGATCTGTGTTTCTCATCCGTTTTTAATTCAGAAGGACAGATGTCTGTCTGGTGTGACCTCTGCTGCCTCCAGGGGGAACAGGGCATGCTGGGAACATCCTGTGAGAATGACCAGAGTCAACAGCTTATCTTCCTCTCTTGGTCTGTTGTGTTAGCGGTTCCTGTCGAGAGGACATCCGCACACCCCGAGATGCACAAACAGGCGCGCGTGTTGGGCTGTCTGAACGCCGCGGGTCCTCCGCAGCTCCCGAACAGAACGTGCCGTTCTGCACTGCAGTGCTGCAGTCAGCGATGCAGGCTCTGATGCAGAGTGAGGAGCTGCTGTGTCCAATCCATGTGTGCGCCTGAACCTCATCAGGATTCATCGCATGATAATGTTTATCAGTGGAAGTGAAGGGGAGTGGATTCCATGTGACTGTAGGATGGAGGCAGATGGAAAAACCTTCTTTGCTGTTTTCTCCTGAGCCTTCAGCCTGCTGTGACCATAGAATCCAACATAAATGAGAAATTCTTCCCACCGTGTGTCAACTGTGTTAACAGTGTAGACTCAGATCCCACAGAAGGTGGATTGAGAAACAGGTAAGGCAGAAAAAAGACAAGAGAGTGATGTTTTTAAAAGCAGTAGTTATTTTTTAAGAACCAAATGAGAATCTTTTGATAGTGAAACGTAGGGCTGGGTTTAAAGAATCGATTATTTGATAAACAAATAATAAACAAATAATCGATCCATAAAACTAGATATCCATTTTTATCCATTTCTCAAGAAAAACCTTCCTAGAGATGTTACCCTTTTCTCGCGAGAACCTGGAGATTCAAAATGTTTGGTTGAAAACAATCATGGGGGAGAGGATAGAAAGCTTTAGAATAAAGGAAACAGTAAAGGTTTGTTAAGGACATGACGGTCTAATATTTGTCAGGCACTTATTGACCCCAATGTTTGGGGGTTTATTCATAGGATTTATGGCAACCCAATGAATGCAAAAAAAAAAAATAAAAAAAAAAATCAGAATAATTGCGGGCTCACACTCCGGCTCCGATCCAGACGCCAAAGTCTTTACGTATCTTGAAAAGTGCAGAGGCACTCACACTGCACGGTGCTCCGTATCCATTTTGTTGGTTTAACCTGTATTTAACCAGCTGAGCTATTAAGAACATGTTCTTATTTACAATAATTCAAATTCAAATTCTTCCAATTTTTGCCGTACACTGGAGCCGAGTCAGAGCACTTTTTTGTGAAGTTGGGGCTGCTAACGACCTAAACTGGAAATCATGCGGGTGAGTGTAAAGTGCATCCAGTACATTTTTCAAAATAAAACCTATTTTCCGCTGTATTCTGTTTTCACCGTGTTGTAAACATTACATCATGGTGATAACCAACTCTGGTCTCCCCTACTTGTTACACAAAACGTATAACAAAGTCAAATATGTACATTTAAGCCTCTATCAGACACAAGTATTACTAAAGTTCTGTGCTTCCCCATTGTATGAAGATGATTTACTCAGAAAAAGAAGTG